>NW_006768780.1:646043-768896 GCF_000204055.1 Melampsora larici-populina 98AG31
TGAAAGCTGTTGAAATCTGTGCTTTCCTCACCAGCTCAAAATGACTTTCTTCTTGTTTGGTAGGTATCATAGAATGCACTTCAATGTCTTCCTTCTTACTACGTTCCATTGCGTCCACAAATATGTTCAAATCAAGTTCTTCTGCCATTAATCCCTCTGTTAAATGTTCAGGTATCTCGTGTAAATATCCCCAAGTTCCATGAAACATTCTTGAATGAACATCTACACTTTTTTCATGTACTCTTGCTTCAATATCAATGTTGTCAACACACCAAAATGGTCGAATCTTGTAAGACTTACAACCAATGTCTCTAATCTTTTTCTCCGTGGCCTTCTTCAGTGTATCCATAGCTTCTAAAGCTGTCTTTCTAGATGAAGTTATGCCAAGAAAATGAAGGTAGTCATTGACCTTATGTGTGACTCCACACGCAAGAAAAGTCATCGAATTTTGAAGCTGTAAGCCACAATGTCGGCGATTGCAGGCAAAAGCAAGCATTGAACAGAGCATTACGGGAAGCTAGACATATTTTTAAAAAGACAAGAAATTATCAATCAATAGAGTAAGTATAACTACAAAAACATGCTGTTAGTACATACCTTCTTCATGCGATGTGCTTCCAATTGCTGATTTGACTGTCCCATGATTGTTGTAGACTCAAAGAACTTGACACCCTTGGTGTCCTCGACTTGGCTAAAAGTGTTTGCTTCAGGTTCTTCAAGAGGGAAGTCATCGTCATGGTCATCTAAATTCTCCTTCATTGCTTTTCTCTTTGCCCTTTCCTTTTGTCGGATATCTCTAGCGTGTTCCAGTTTGGCCGATACGAGTGAATGCAAAAAAGGCATATTTGATTCCACTAAGGTATCACGCCGTTGCTCTTCTTCTTTTGAAAAGAAATCATGTGTAATATTCTTTGAGTTGTGAAACATTCCATGTGGTGGATCTCCACTCGGCAGGTTCTCTCTGATAACGATCTCCTTTGCCTTGACATTGTGAAAAGAGATTGTCAGTATCCATAGGCTTCAAAAAGTAATGAAGCTGCTCACCTGTTGTAAGATGAAATCAGACCATCTATCCAGGCCACTCAGCCGATCTTTACATACCAAAGTCTTAAACCCTTCCAAGACCTCCTTTGTAGAAACCCAGCCGTTTTCTGTTCCCCAAGATGCACGTCGTCTTGCCACAGTTGGGTCTGTGGATGTCAACATGGCTTGAATAAACTTTTTAGCATCCAGTCCGACCAATCTGAGGTTCGTGCAGGTATCTTCGAGCCTATGTGGCAGGGGAGGCAATCCTTTCGAGCGTTTTTGAATCGAATCGGTCATTTGGGATTGTATTTTTCAATGAATTTGATCGCATTCCCAACCAACAATGTTCTAGAGACGTTGCTCTTTGGTACGTTTCATTTCACCCTTTCTCTCCCATTCCTTCAGTCATTTCACCGTTTCAAATCTCAATGGAACTCGATCGTTCCAGTTTCCAACTTCTTACACTGTGTCAAATCGAAATCTGAGATGTATATGTCTTATGTAACACCTCGCAGCAAGTTCAATTTCCAGATTTCTGGATCACGTTGTTTTCAGTGTTGAGAAAAAAAAAGAACAAAAAACAAGAGCAAAAATGTGAATAGAGAGAAAGATGTGGAAGAAGCAGGCGCTTCATAATCTCCACTTTTTTCTAAACAGAAGATTGAGGGAAGCTGGGGTAAAAAGACATCCCAGTTTTCCCCTACTAAAACTCTCAACCTGCCACGCGAGAAGTCTGGGGTAGGGAGTAAGTCCCTCGTGCCTCGGTCATCGCTTGCTATGTATAAACCCCGGCACGATGGGACTTAGTTAAGTTTGGAATCAAGCCGCAGTCTCTCCTCCAGATTTCTGGATCACGTTGTTTTCAGTGTTGAGAAAAAAAAAGAACAAAAAACAAGAGCAAAAATGTGAATAGAGAGAAAGATGTGGAAGAAGCAGGCGCTTCATAATCTCCACTTTTTTCTAAACAGAAGATTGAGGGAAGCTGGGGTAAAAAGACATCCCAGTTTTCCCCTACTAAAACTCTCAACCTGCCACGCGAGAAGTCTGGGGTAGGGAGTAAGTCCCTCGTGCCTCGGTCATCGCTTGCTATGTATAAACCCCGGCACGATGGGACTTAGTTAAGTTTGTCTAAACACCAGGAACAACAGCCATTTTTTCGGGATTTTTTGCCCTCCTCCTGACCGCTCAATATTTCTGTAGATCACTATTTGCGTTTTCTGCCCGGAAAACATTATATTTTTTGTGGTGTTACCCATTCAATTCGCAAGATCCTTTCAACACTCAAAAAGCCTTAAATGGATTTCAATAGGTGATCCGTTTCACAGTCGTCAATATTTTGAAGATCTAATCAAAGATCAACTTTGGCCTAAAATGAAAAAGTTTGAATTACCAGGTTATCAACAAACTTTTCTTTCTCAAACTGACTTTAAATCTTTACAGACCGTGTGTCAAGAACATGGTATTGAAATGTATTTTTGTGGGAAAGTTTTTGATGCTGATGCAAAGGATCATGTTGGTACAGTCAACTCTCCATAAAGGCATACCTTTTATGGGCATAATCCCTCTAAATGCATAGGTTTTTACGGAGTTTTTTCCCGCCAAAATGAGATTTGCCAGCCAAAACAAGATTTGTAAAGGCATATTCCTCTAAATGCATAAGAAAACTGCCCGCCAAACTGTATGCCATTAGAGAGAGTTGACTGTAATGGTGGGATGTTTGATCTAGTGGCTTCTTCAGATGAGGATCAAAGTGAATCGGATGACTCTATGTCTTGGGATGATGAGAATGATGATGATGAACCAGAAGAGTATGATGGGTATTATGAGGATGATCCATATTAATGTTTTGCTTCAATCCATGATCTGTATTAATTTTGATTCAGGTGACAGAAGCCTTTTGAAAGGTGCATGGTTTACATACTTCATTTCAGCCCTGACATGTTGTTCAACACACACAAGGCACGCACTGCTCACCTCAGAATTCTCCAATTTGTTTCTTCCTTCTCTTTGAATTTGTTTTTTTGGCGAGAACTAGTTGACCCTCTACATGGTGCATTTAATGAAGCATAACATCTTGAGGGATTTTCCAATGAGCTCGAGCCCAAGACAAACATCTGGTCACATTACTATGTCAAACAATAGTTTGAAGCAGCTTGAAACATGACATCCATCCTAAATAAGGTCAAGAAAGCCAAATTTTTAATCTTAGTGTGTTGATCTTGTGAGCAGGTAGAGTGAGAGTTTTCTAACCTATCTAAAGGTGAGTACAGCCTTCCATCAACAGTCTTTAGTCTACAAAAATCGAGAAGCTCAAAAAGGAGACCATAGTCTAGCGCCAAGCTAAGGTGGAGCACTTAAATGAGTCAGTGTGCAAGACGAAGAATCAGAAAATGCATGGCAACTCAGGTTGGTGCTTTCACAGCATAATTTCTACCACTTTCATTTAATCAGATCATCCAAAAGGGTAATGGCAATTTTCCATTAGACAAATCACTGGCACCATAAGAAGTTTGAGCTACAGATCAATCAATCCTCACAATCTCATCACTTTCATTTGCTTTTTAGTTTATCTTTTCATTCTCACAGATGTACTTTGAAATCATATTCTAAAAAAATTTGATATGTATATATATTGTATCTATCTTGCATGACAACTTTAAGTTTTATCACTTTAATGTTTCTGAAGTCTTTTCAAGTCCTTTACGATAACTAAAAACCAAAAAACCAAACCAATCAATAAAGAAACCTCAACCAATCTAAAAAGACTCAGATGAATGACTTACTCCCAAATCCGATAAAGTTGAGTCAAACCAGTTGCTCCCACAAAACAATTCACACTTGCTAATGAATAATTCACAGGTGTGATCTAAGATTTGAACCCGAAATAAAAAATGTAAGATCAGTTTATGAAGATAAAATCAAAGTGTGGAAATTCTGGAGGGAGTATGTATTTTTTTGGTTGGTTTGGAAGGAAAAAATGACGTACTACGAATGAGTATCTGACCCAAATCAAACCTGTAGCTGCCAAAGCTATAAAAAACAAATCACACAAAAAACCTCAATCAATGTTTTTTTAGAACAACTCTTTTTTGATTTTGAAGACTTTTAAACCAAGAGCTTTGAAAATAGATTCTTCTAATTGAATTTTCGAAAGGAATCTTTTTTTACCAATGTTTTGAGAAAGAGATAATTTTTCAACCGGTCTACTTAAGTCTTTGATACCTGCAATCACTAATCCCCATTTAAACATTGGAGCCCAAAAGAAAATCGTTCTATACAAAATTATTCCAAAATCCACAAAAAAACAGAAAAAGAAATCTTGGTTAGTTTGCCAAGTCGATTGAAAAGGTTTTGGAAGAGAAAACGTGATATGTTTTTTTTGAAAGACTCAACTTTGGACCTTTGAACATTTCCATTTTTCAAAAGCAAAAACAAAAGGTTTAATTGTTTTTTTTCTTTTGTGGAATGGGAAATGAGGTTATGAAGAGAATAATGACCTGCTGGATGGTTTAGGAATTGATTGAATTTTGAAGAAACTTGTGAGGTAGCCATTCTTGAGTTGGATTGGTTGTTGTGTTGGATTGATCGATTGAAGATTGAGACTGAGAACAGTTTGGGGTGAAGTGTTGAGGTTAAGTACTTAAGATTAAATGCTTAAGGTTAAGTACTTAAAGTCGAAGTTGAATGCTTGAATTGGTTTTTGATCGCAACAACTTCAACAACAACTTCCAATCCGAACCCATTCGACACCAAAATGTCTTCAAACGGTCAGTCAAGCACTTCTAATCCACTCTTCCATTTCGATTCCATTTTCTCTTTACTTCAAATACCACCATGAATAAATACGTATGAATCCCAGCTCGTCCAAAAAAAATCAGTTCACACTTTACACACATTCATAGTCTCTTCTGTTTCAAACTTACGTAGATCAAAATGGGATGATTCACCACGAGGATCAGAAGAAGAAACAGTATCAAAGGATCAAGATATCAAAGCTAGACCTTCTAAAAGATCACGTCAAGCTGCTTTTTCTGATTTGAATATTTCAAACAAACTTAAACAAACTCGTTCGGCTTTGAACTCAAACTCGGTTTGTTCTGGTTCATCTAACACCAGTAGGAATGAGATGGTCCAGCAGGGGGAAGGTTTGTTGGGTTCGGTCGGTTCTGGGAAAATGAATGGGGCTTCTGGTCGTCCGACTCGATCTCTTCAGTTACGCCATTCTCATCCTACAATCCAAGGATGTAGATCGGTTTACTGTTACGAAAGGTAAATTGAACCTAATCATCATCTTCATCAAAAAAAGACTTGATAGATGAAATTGGAGACCTAATTATAACCTTTTTTCAAAATTGACAGACTAAATCATATTGAAGAAGGATCATATGGAGTAGTCTTTAGAGCAAGAGATAAAGAATCAAATGAGATTGTAGCATTAAAGAAGATCAAGATGGATCAAGAAAAAAATGGGTTTCCGATCACTTCTTTAAGAGAGATTCATACCTTGATGATGGTTCAACATCAAAACATTGTAAATGTTAGAGAAATCGTAGTGGGTGATACCTTAACCCAGTCAGTGATCTTTTGTCATTCATTTTCCAAATTAAAATTGAACTTGATTGAGTATTTTTTTTTGGGGGGGGTTTTGGGGATGATAGGATATTTATTGTGATGGATTTTATTGAACATGATTTAAAGACACTTTTAACGACGATGAGAACTCCATTCTTATCATCTGAAATCAAAACGATTATGATTCAATTATTATCAGCCACAGCTTGTTGTCATTCGAATTGGATAATCCATCGAGACATCAAAACCTCAAATATCTTGATGAACAATCGAGGCGAGATCAAACTAGCGGATTTCGGATTAGCCAGAATGTATGGAGATCCATCGATGGGAAACCTAACGAGATTAGTCGTCACACTTTGGTACCGATCACCTGAACTTTTATTAGGTTTAGATGATTATCATCCATCTATTGATCTTTGGTCGATTGGTTGTATCTTTGCTGAATTGATCTTACGTGATCCGATCTTTCCTGGTAAAGGTGAAATCGATCAATTAAATCAAATCTTTAGTTTATTGGGTAAACCTCATCAAGATAATTGGCCTGAAGTGGTGAAGTTACCGAATTTTAAAAGTTTAAATTTGATCCATTTACCTAATTATTCAACACTTAGATCTAAGTTTAAGTATTTAACTGAATTAGGTATCGATTTGATGAATGCGTTGTTAACTTATGATCCTTCTAAAAGGATTTCGGCTGAAGACGCTTTACGTCATCCTTATTTTAAGTCAGTCTATTTTCATCGAATTTGGTTTCTTTGAATCGATGATTTGATTTGAGGTTCTTTTTTTGATGAAAAATGTATAGTGAAGCCCCTTTACCTAAACATCCCAATGCCTTTCAATCATTTCCATCCGTAGCAGCAGGAGAAAAGTGAGTGAGAAGAAATAAAACTTAATTGAAAGCGAAAAAAAGTGAATGAAGTGAAACTGATCAGATTCTTTTTTGTGTGTTTTGTTTGGTATAGAATCAAATTTGATTCTCCTTCTGCACCTGGTGGTAGAAGGAATGATGATTATGATTTGATGAGTAATAGTACTGGAAATAAGAATGGGAAATATGAATTAGTTTTATAAGTGAGAAATCGATATTTTGTTAGGTTTTTGGTTTCCTGAAATGGATACATATTAAGGGATCATTATGTGTATAGTGAATGGTGGTTTGGTTGGGTTTGGTTTCAATTGGTTTTTTGGTTTCATTTTGATGTTTAATTTTGATGTTTGTTCTGGAGGATTTTTTTTGGATTTATACAGATTTTGGATCCAGATTACAAAATATCAATAAGATGAATGATTCATGGAAACTTCTTTAGTTGAGGTTGAATCCAGTCTATGTAGAGCCTTGAAGTGATGGGTTGATTATCATGTTTTGTTCTGATTTATTGGATCAATCACTTGAAAGAATTTTCCGATCTAAGCTTGGCTGATAAAGGATGACTGTTTTCATACGAGTGTAGTAATCTCAAGTACCTCGATTGGTTTGTTATCTTTTATCAGAAGCAAGAAATCCTGACATCTCAAATGCATATTTGACCAACTGGTCTTGAAGTGAAATCATCAAGATACCTAAACTTCTTCCCTTCTTTCTTATGACTCATTACGACTCATGATCTAGGGCAAGATCGAATTGAAGTTGTGATTATTTCGAATCAGTTTACTACTGATGTTGTCAGATGATGTTCTTTTTGCTCTCAAGTTGATCATAAAAAGGTGAAAAAAATCGATATACCAGATAACATTGAATTACATATCAGGTTTGGTTACAGAAGGAGACATGGTATTCAGATGGAAGGTGTTTCCAGCTATGATTATCATCGATTGGAAAAGTACTCTGATTGGCATGACTAGGTCTCTTTCATTTCGCCTCGAACTCAAAAGCAAGAGGTCGATGACTCATGATTGCGACTATCGACTTCTCTGGTTGATCTTCAATAGCACGAGCTCACACATGATATTGATGTGACTTTGATGCACGCCTGGTCAGCGCTCACAGTGACGAATCATGGTTGGTGATTGTGAAGGATTGATGACTATGACAAGGGCGTAGCTGGCAACACACTTTCGGTGAATGTTGATGATGATGACTTGCGAGGTTGGAAACTGATATCGAGAACAAAGGGATCATAGATAGTAAGTAGTCCGTGGATATCTTTGCTGCTGGGTTTAGTGGATAGGATATCAAGATCCAAACAATCGAGTGACTTGAATCTTGAGCTGAGGCTGAGCTCACCCTTGTCTTGTTATTTGTACAGAACGACCTTTGACAGCTCATCTTTCTTACCCTTTGTCTTATCACCACTAACTGAGAACTGAATATGCATGGAGTCTAGTTAAGCACTCAACTCACTCTCCGCTGAGATGAGCTGAGGATTTGCCCTCAGCTTATTTCGTTAGAAGATAGCCTGGTGCTTCGTTTTCCATCCTCCCCAGATCTTTTCTCATTCCTTTGCATGCTCACCCCTAATATTAGATTTGTAAGATCCATCAAGAGAGTCTAAGGATCAGTCTGAGTTCAACGGTCGAACACGAAAGTAGCTTCATCATCGCTGCTTTTCAAATGCAATTGAAGTCATAAGCCGTTTAGAATTTGCAAAAAGCCTTCTGTTCGTCCAATTTCTTTCTCTAACCGCCTTTTACTCATCTTCTCGAAAGCTCCCTTATGTTAAATGTCTCTGCTTTTACTCATTCATAAATTTATATTTACGTTTTACAAAATATGAACCACCTTCGCTCACATAAATGAACAGCTCATATATACTTGCAAGTTAAACTTGAGTTATTCAAAAAGTTATTCTTCAACTTCCCTTATATATTTTATTTCATTCCTTTTCAAACTAGAAAATCTTCAAATCTTCATCCAACTAGGAACATGGCTATCTTTCGCATTCGTAGAAAATCTCCATCAATCTCTTCCAATCGTCCTACCCTCCCACCATACATGTCAAGCCTTCCAATCAACCCAAACTCAAACTTGTCAAACAAATCAACTTTATCTAATCATCAACAACTTATGCCTTACCTTGGTTTACGAGCTAGAATCTCTTTAGCATGGTTGGCTTATCCGATCTTGATCATCATTTTGATCTTAATTCAACTTTTCCTTACACTAGGTTCAGTTGGTGATGGAGTATTAGATGCAAAACGTGATTTGGCAGCTTCTTGTGCTGGTTTTGAAGGAGCTGCTAGTGTGGCTGCAAGTATTCCTCATTTCATGGCTCAACAAACAAATGAGTTTATCGTCTCTAGTGCAGAAAATATTGTTCATGGTCTTGCCACCGTTTTGGACCTTTCTATTCGAGCCATCGAAGCTATTATCTTGTATATCGTTGATACTTATAGATCTTTATACTGTGAGTACAGATTATTTTCTTACACTTATATTTTTTCAAAACTTACACTCAATTCTTTTTTTTCTTTCGATTCTATCTAGTATGTCTTGCAGAATTTGTGGTTCGTGGTTCGTTGGCTCTGTTGATCAGTGCTGCAGAAGAAGCAGAAAAAGTATTTGCAGATGCTGTTTCCGGATTAAGGACTGCGATCCGTAAGTGTTTTTTTTGCTTCCAAATAAGATTTACACAATACCAAATTAACGAGATTTTTTTTTGTCTTTCATCTTTGAGCAGAAGCTACAATAGGTGGAGCCGAATCATTACTTTCTGATACGATCAAAACACTTGATAAGATTCCAGGGGTCAAGATTCCTCAACCTAATCTTCAAATACCTGATCTTACAGCTTTACAAAATGTGAAAGTTCCTACAGGTCTGAGTGATGCATTGACTCAACTTAATAGTTCACTACCAACCTTGAATGAAGTGAGTACGATGTTTTCCAAATCTAAAACTACACGTCTATATTGACTCATGATCGAACTTTTTGTTTTTTTAGCTGAGAGACGCGTTAGATAAAGTCATCTCTACACCATTTGAGGCACTACGTGTCGAAGTTGCAAGTAACCTTAAGAATGCCACTATCGATCGTACCCTACTCAAAATCCCTCCGCGACAAACAGTCACATTCTGTCAGGTGAGCGAATTCAATAAGTTTATGTTTTGACTCGTATCTCACTAATGTCTTTGATCGTTGTTTAATTTTCTAATAGGACCTAGACACCTCTTTTCTTGACAAAGTTGGCGACGTTATCTCATCCGGACTAAAACTCATCATTCTACTTCTCTGTATCGTCATCCTCATCATCTTTTTATTCAATGTCTTCAAGGAAAGATTCCTGTACAAGCGTATGATCAATAAGGTGGATGAAGCTAGAGAAGTTTGGTTATATGGAAGTCAAGAAACATTCTCTAGTTCGAATCTTTTAGCATTCACTCACAATGTGTGAGTATTTTTTTTTCCGGAATTGTATAAAGAAATAATCTTTTTCTGATCAACTGATGATACATACAATTTTTTTTTTCAGACAAAACCCATTTGCTTCTACTATGAATAATAAGCTTTTAAAGACAAAGACTCCAAAAAGTTATCGACTTCCTTGGTTTTTAGCTTATATCACTTGGCCTTCAGCATTACTCTTTTTAGGATTCGGTCTTTTAGGATTTTTAGTTATTCAAGTCCAACTGTTTGCTTTACACGGTGTAAGACATCAAGCAGTTCATCAAGCAAACTCTGGTGTCAATGATATGACTAACCTCTTAGCCGATAAAATCAATGACCAAACCCGAAATGCGAGTGCAGCCTTTGCCGAAGACACCAACGCAGTGATTCTAAAATTTCAATCTGATGTCAATGACCATATGCTAGGATGGGCTGGAACCACCACCACCACTCTTAATAACACATTGACTACCTTTTATGACGGTCTAACAACTGTCGTAAGCGATACGTTTGGCAAAACACCGCTCAAGGGACCTTCCTTAGAGTTACTGAACTGTTTGATAGGATCGAAAGTCGCAGGAATTCAGAGCGCTTTAACCTTTGTACACGATCATGCCCATGTTGAACTTCCAACTGTTAGTCCAACAGCTTTGATGATCAGTCCTAGTCAAACGCAAGATTTAGTGGGATCTGTAGGATCTCCTCAAAATGATTCAAGCTCACAATCAAATCAAACAGAAGAACCATCTCTTGCTACACGGTTTGTTGATCGACTTATTAATCGATACACCAAGGCTTTACTTAAACAACGAGTCACTTATATCGCACTGTTGGCTTGTTATCTATTGGTGATTATTTTCGGTATCATCGGTGTGATTTGGGATATGTTGAAACATCGAAATCCAACTAGTTCAATACGAGATTCGATAGAAATTCAAGAAAATCAAATATCAAAACGTGGATTAGGATCTCAAAATCAAGTTGCTAAAGACTCAGAGTTTCATCCAGATCTAAGGAAATTGAATGGTATAAGAAATGGTAAATCTTTTAGTTTCTTACCACCTGTGGCTTTAGTTTCTTCTCCATTTTCTTCAATTCATAGTCAACCTTCTATTCAAGAAAGAGAAGAATCTATAGTTTCAAATCAAGTTGGATCATCATTTGATGAGATTGATAACTTACCATCTCCTATACTTGAACCCTTCTATACACCTGAACCTGATCCATTTTATCCTTATTATCCTCCTTTATCTTACCCTCCTATACCTTACCCTCCTATACCTTATCCTCCAGTATCTTATTCCGAACCAACATCAAGTTCTAATGATATGAATTCTTCATATCCTAATATCTATCAACAAACAGCAGGTCCAATCGATCCAGAACCATCAAACAATCGAGCCATAGGACTAGGAAGAGAAATTTCAAAATATAATATCTCTTATCCTAAAAATCCAAAGATTTTTAAACCTAAAAATCTTGAAATTAAAGAAATAAGAAAAGATCAATTCAAAGAAGAACCTAAGTCTAGATTCTCTCCTATTACTCCTTTGAGTCATGAAGGTAAATTGGTTTCTGAAGTAAAGAATGATCTTAGGAATCCATTCTCTACTCCTTTTGATGGACCTTTTGAACGTTGAAGATACTCATCAATTTTTCTTCTCTTCGTCTTGTGAGAGTTCTTCTTACTTGTGATTTGTGATTTTGATTGATTTCTACTTTGATTTTCTTGCACAGTATGTATCTTGAAGTGATTAATCATTCAAAGATGGATATTTTATTTTTAGTTTTGTTTCTTGTCTTTGGTTTTATTTTCTTCATTCTTTGTAACCTCAAATTGAATTGAATTCTTAATTTTTATAGAATAGTATATAGACAATTCTTTTACCTTCTATTCTCTTTGTATCTCGTAAAACATCAATTATTCATGTTAATAAGAATTTTTTTCAGCATAACTTTTATTGACCCCTCATATGGAGCACGGTGTCTCATATCTCTGTGCGAGTTTATGATTCCTTGCTTGATGTTTATGTGTTGCATCAAGACTTTGTCCAGCCAAGCGTGAAAGATGATTGAGGAATGATGGATTCTACTTATAAACATATTATGCCAGTACAGAGCAGTCTATGCTTCTATGTAGTGTACATACGCTGCCTTTGTTTCACATCGGATCGTCAAGACGCGCGACTTCGAGCCAGCCATTATCATTAACGAAACATCCAACCATCTTCATATAAAGCTTCAATACAAATCAATCCATCCATGTCTCAAGCTCATCATCATGATCAATCCACACAAGGAAGAGGTCGACAAAGAATTAGCAAAAAGAACTTATTCATCAAAGATTGTAAGTTTTATGAAGGAATTCATATCGATCATAGCCTGCCAATTCTGATTCTTGAAGTTCTCATGTTTTATTTGATGTGATTAAAGTACCTAGTATGATGTTCGGATTTGGTGACCCTGATCCTCAACGCGAGGTAATAGCATTAATGGAAGAGATGGTCATTGATCATATCTCGGATGTTGTTGGTGACATTTTCCCTTACCGTCGAATGAATTGGGTCACCGAATAAGTTGATCTAACGTAAAGTACGTGTGTTTGATTTGATATAAATCATTTTGTTTTTCACGATACGAAAACAAAAAACCTAGCTTATCTCAGCTCACAAAGTTTCAACCAATCGAGGAAAACTAAAAGTAGATGATATTAAATTCGCTTTACAATCATCATCAACTCGAGTTCATAATCCTACTACTGGCCCTTCCAATCATCCTGAGATTATCTATGCTTCATATCCTTTGGCACGACGTAAGGCAACCTTGGAAGAGAAACAATTGAGTAGAATCGAAGAACTTTTGTTTATGCAAGAAGATTTGGCAAGAGCAAGAGGAAGGGCAGATGATTTGAAAGCTTATGGTGAAGATGAACCCAACGATCCGGGAGGACCTGAGCCGATCGAGCCAGATTCGAATTATTCGACTGACAAAGGCAAACAGCGAGACTATCGTATCTGATCATCACCAACCTATCACTGGCGCATAGCACTAGAATCCATTGGCGTACCTCACTGTGCCTATATGAAATCAGATAGCTTCAAAGGAGACGTTCAATTTCGTTAGTATGGTGGAGCACAGAACTTGTTCGATCGATCCCCTTGTGTACAACCAATCAATGAATGTTTATAGTTGTTCGAACCAGCTCACAACTTGTGCTTGTCTCTGAAGCTTGTTACCGGAACGATCCGTTTGTAACTGATGAAGTTGGAAGATTTGAAAGAGGACTAACATGTGGGATACAAAAAGCTGGTAATCGAATCGAAAATCGCATTTCAATCTGTATCTCCAATCTTTGTCTTCAATCAATGGCAACTTGCTTTTGTCCTTGTTCCTACTTCTTAAAATCATATGACCTAATCTTTTTTGTTTCAACCCCCCCTGGTCAAAGATACCACTTATCACTTTCGATAGACCTGAGGGGAAGAGCTTTCCGGATTTAAATCCTTCCTTATCAATACGAAAGCTACCCGGTACATTATGACTACCAGGCCATTCCGTCATAAAGACGAAGATACAAAGAGTTTGCTTCCTTAGAAGCCCGATCCCGTTTCGAAAAACGAAGAGAATGGCAAAAAGCTCCACAATGAATTCCGTTTTAAGCAAACGAAGAAAGAGTCCGTATGGTTCCTTTGTGATGGAGATGAAAGATGACTTCAAGTTCTATACTACCTATAAATAAGACCCGCATCCTATGAATGAATGTACTCTTTGAAGGCATCAATACCATACCGTTTAGTATGAAGGTGGTTTCTTGCATTCTCAAGATGATTCATTGAGGATAAACCCATATCATTTCAATAAGACACAAGCGGTAACGGCGAACAGAGCTAGCAAATGAGCCTTCTTCTGAGAGACATTCTCTTGAAAAATCTAGTTTGATTTTCTTTCAGATATTGAGTAATATACAACTTCGATACAAAGCAGCTGAAAAAGCTAAAAAGACATCGAGAAAAGAACAAGATGAGATAAATATGGGCTTCAACACAACCATGTGAGATCTCTCTACATTAAAGAGTCAAACTATTGAAGGATCCATAATATCAACTCTAGTATAAATGTACCAATCAATCCAAAACCACTAAACCAAATCACTTTAGAATATGAATCTACATCAAATCCTGTCCTTATTTCAGTTCTTGGTATTGTTATTGAAATCAGTTTAGAGGAAATAGGACCAGCAATGATGTTACCCAATCCTCGAGTAAGAGAAATGATTCCGTAGGTTGTCATAGTTAAATGAGGGCTTCCTATTAAATGAGAAATTGACGAGAAATCATCAGAGCGTTGATGTGGAATAAGTTATATGAAGAGTTTTGACTCACGTAGCCAGACTCTTACAACTCCAAAGAATAGGCTAGTCCAAGCCCCAGAAGTACATCCAAATAAAAACGAGTAAGTCAATAAGGGGATATAACCACGGTTTCCAAGTCCACCCCATAACAGTAAGGTACTGGCTCCACCTGCCAGACTAGTTACTGCACCAATAAGATGTGGGGAATAGTGATCTGAAAGGATGCCAACCACAATCCTCGAGATAATTGCCCCGCCTAAAAGAAAAGGATTGCAGAAAGTGTGACATTAACACTAAGAAAGGATGAGCTGTAGGTATAGCTTTACCATTTAAAGTTGCCAAGGTCGCACTTCCCGATGAGCTACTCAGAGAGAGTGAATGCGCGTAACCTTCAAAGTGCTTTCTTTGTCAGTGGTACGCACACAGTATTTACATACATCTATAACTAGAAGAATTTGACGCACTCGGTAGATATAGGTTCGGAATGTAGTAGCCGATAGCTTGTATGGTGTTGGATAGGAGGTATATGGCAAATGGCCACCTGATTTGCCTAGCAAACCCTGTCAGGGAATTTTTAGACGTGCATGTTGCCCCTTTGAGCGTACCGAAAGGTCCTTCGATGACTGATATTGATCTATTGGATACTTTTAGGATCCTTGGTCTTATAAGTATCACACATATCCCCATCATTACAGCCATCACGCAGGACTGGAAGGTGAACACAAGCGGAGGGAAATCATTGATTTAGAAGGGTTTCTCATGGGACGGCCTGAAATTCAAAATGACACAAACGATAATCTGTAGAGTTTCTTTCACTCCGAATTTTCCAAGCAGCGTATTGATAAGGAATGGAAAAATCAACCCTCCTAGCCCAGTACCTATGGAAATCCCGATGGTACGTCAAGATCATGTAAATGTTAATTAAATTACGTTGCAAACTGTTGGGATTCACTGACCTGCAAATATCACGCCATTAGCCAAACCCCGGCGGGCTGAAAACCATTCAGGAAGAAATGACAGCTGTAGATATTCGTAAATCCACTTGAACATATATAGTGGTCTTGAATCACCATCATGATAAATGTAACGTACCGCAGGATGATATAGAGCCGCACCTCCAATACCATACCCCACTCCTTGAGACCAGAATACGTGCATACACTGACGAATTTTGAAATATAGATGTAGTTCAGATGAGGATTTCTTTATGGTCATATATACTATACTTACAGAAGTAGCAACACTCGAAGCAAATATGCTGAGGAAGCATATCAAGGCGCCGGAGATCATGAGCCAACGACGTGACGATGGATAGCGTGTTATAACGATTGAGAAAAGCGGGGCTGGACAAAGAATAAAGTCAAAAGATCGAGTTGAGCTACTTGCGGACCAACGAGGCGGAGTGAAGAAGAGTCATTCATAAAAGTTCAATGATACCTAACAAAGCCATGATTCCACTGTTCACCGTTCCCACCAGCGGCAAAATTGTGTTTGCGTTCGATTCATGTCCCAGCGAGCTCACTGTTTCGTTGATGTAAAACTCTAAAAAAATGCCAAAAGAACTGGCGTAACCCTTTGGAAAGTAATACATGGGTTAAGAAGCAATAGCAAAATATCAAAATAGCAATTCTTATGAATGCTTGGAATATAAATTTCTTGTTTGGAAACTCACCCATATGATAGTTTCTAAGGTGAACGCGGCTCCCAAGTACGTCCATGCCCCATGGCCACAATCGGCTAAATATCTCGTGTGAAAGCATCAGTACAATTAGTAGTATATGATATGAAGGTAGAGTTCTCAGATTCCTTCACATACTTGGTGGCGATTTCTCTTCACATAATGTAGAGCATACTGTCACTAGAATATCAAATAATATGTGGCAATCAAAAAACTGCTAGAGGAAAGATGCAGCAACACGCGAACCTTTATCATTCATAATGCCTGGTATTGGACATTGTAAGGTTTTTAGGAAATTTTGATCCGTAGAGGCTGAGCCCCGCTCTTGTGAGAGAGCGTTTGGCGAGAATTTACTAGGAAACATATTCTTATTGAATATTGGATATCCAAATGGGAAAGGCTCGAAATTATAATTCAGGATAGAGCTCTCGCCTTGAAGGGAGGATGGCAGATCGTGGGTTCTATGAATTGGTCTCTGATCTCAATCTGACAGAATTTCTCGGGTTTCTAGGGATGAGTTTATATAAGGGTCAACAGTAGACAGTGGACAAGATATTGATAGACTGATGTCTGATAGCACAAAAGCTGAAGATATTTATTTTCAATGAAAGTTTAAATCCTCATCCAGCTCATATTCCTTCAAGATTGGGGAATATGGAATGCTTTATGATGACTGAAGATTGCCACGGAATCTACAACTTTGTATGATACACTTTGATACACTTTCATCGCCATCCAATGTGACTCGTAGAGAAGATTGAGATGATGGAATCTAGTTGCATCCTGACATCTTCTCCACTCACCACCCCAAAGTATGATATTGAATTGTGAAACTCACTTCTGAGTGAGGAGACAATGTTATAGAATTGCACAAAAATATGTATTGTTTGCGCAAACTGCCCGCAACTCATGCCACAATCTTTCCAACTTTTGATAGTTTGACGGGTATGAAGACTAGAATGCCTCTATTGAAGGTGTGATCTATGTGGGGATCATCATCATCTTATTACTGTCTCAAGGGAACAAACTTATTTTCGGTTGATCCATATTGTTGATTTGAAACTTGTTTAACACGAAGGGTCACTAGAAATTCTACAGCGCAGCTTATAAGTTATGGGCCACATCCACATAATTTGATTGATCGTGGCGGATGTCAATTTTACAATTCGATGTTCAGTTTTGTCTAGTTCTGGGACGAATTCAAGGGCTCTTCCATCGTAAAAATGAAGAACTTATGTCATGGATGAACACACAAAGTTCTATCCGGCCAATTGTTTGAAGTCAAGTATCTCAACTTTCATTTCACTGTTACCTCTGCACCTTCAAAACAGGAGGATAGCCATGAACAAAGATCATGATGCTGGACTTTATGATATCCAGTCAATTTGAGAATGAATGATTTTTTTTGTAAATGCGCATCAATGACATCATGGTGCAACACTTGAGCTTAACTAAGCCCCTCTGCCGACACGGCCACGTCCGCTCCAGAGGGACTTAGTTCCGGCTCGGGTCGGCGTGGGACTTAGATAAATTTAGGCTTAGTTAAGCTTATGCAAAACTTGTTTTTTTGACCGCGTTTTGTTCTCCGCTGAATTTGAGAATACAAAAATTACAGAACTTGTAAAAATCTGTTGGCTTTGACCACTGTGGCTACTACTTTTTTTTCAAAAAGAGTGATCTTTTTTTTGAAGGGCATCCAATAAGTTTGAGGGCATCAGGCTTTAGTGCATGAAACATCAACTGAACGAGTTGGGGCCCGTTTGGCAACTTTTGCCAACAAGTGACAAAAACACTCTTGTGATCTGCCCCTTGAAAGGGGCAGATTGAAAAAGCTGAGATTTGGTTATACACTTTACCAAACAGTCAACCAAAAGGGTCAACAAAAACTATAATGATCTTTTGTGGACCGTTTTGCTGTTTGGTAACATGAGAGCATTGGAGCCTCCCCGAGGCAAGGCGGAAAGTGCGGAAAGTGCGGAAAATACAGGTTAGACGTACAGGGTAGACATGTGAGCACTTTTGTTTCAGCATCCCAAAGCGGAAAGGCCCTTTGATGCTATGACCAATGCGGAACTATCAATCCAACCACATGTATCAGCTATCATCCAGCAAAAGAAACGAGATGAAGAACTTATCAAATCAACAACTCGGCACCTGCTCTCGATCATATCTCTTCTCGATTGTATCCCTTACTCGCCATAGCCAACAACACCTCCAGATAGTGATGTATGGATGGCGGAAGGCTCGCAGCAAGGTATTGTATAGGCCTTCTGTGCGTAGTGAGCTGAAGAGACTGTTCAGACCGCACAACCACGTCGGCGGCAACACATAAGAATTTGACAAAGTCTTGCACAGTGATTTTCAACATGATGTTGGCATCATGGGCATCAAGAAGCGACATGAGTTTGGTCAAAAGCATTGATAGGAAGATGAGGGAGGTCTTTTAAAAAAATGAAAGTCTTCGATTCGCTTAGTTCCCTATCCCTTTGCCCTTACCCAACACGCCTATTCATCGTACTTTTTACTCAACGTTACTTTTTTGTAATTAATCAATTGTTACTTGTAACGAGTATTTCACCCAACATTCTTTATATGGTGAAACGTGTTCGAAGTTCGAAGTAAGCCTAACTGCCCAATTCGGACAGTGCTCTTTCGAGGGCTGTTTATACAGTTCTGTATTTTTTCCGCACTTTCCGCGATTTCCGCACTTTCCGCCTTGCTTCGCGCAGGCTCCAATCCTTTGGGTAACATATGTTGAGATCATATCACAATTGAATTTGGAAATTCAATCTCAATGTTTTAAACATTATCAGTAGCCATTGTCAACTACAGGAATCATCACTTTCCTTTTGTTTGCATAATGCACCCACAACACACAAATCATCAGACCATCAAGCATAGATTGCCACTAGAAATAGAAAAGTCAGAACCGGGTGTAAAACTGTAGTGAGATTATCAAATTGACCATATAGAATATGAAAAACAAAACAAAAGATTGAAAGAGATGATTATCTAGCACAATAATCAAAAACTAAAATAAGAATAAAAGATTGCTATGAAACACCGGGAAAACTCAAAAGTAAAAAGATGAATTGGAATGAAACAAAGAAAGCTGAACAATGGAAAGGAGGGGTGTGAAGGAGATAAAAGGGTGTTGGTGAAAGGGTGTGGAGTGAAGTTAAAAGGATGCATGAATTTGATGAAGTTCAAATAACAGAGGGTGGCAAAAAGCGTTTTTTGTCTGATACATAGCCTCAAGGCTGTTTTCCAAATTGGTCAAATGTATCATGATATATTGATTATATTGATCTTATATTGCTGCCGGATGTCACCTCTTTTTCAAATTCCATAAAGGGTTTTGAACCAAAAAAGTGTTTAGCTAGCTTTGGTGGTCTATAGTCGGTAGTGATGAGAAGCGTAGAATTTTGGACCAGCAAGTTTTTCTCTGACGAATTAATGCAATGCCACAAAACACATCCAATCTTGGAGCCAAGGGTACTATTGGATTCCTGGCATTGGTCACAATCCAGATATCTTGTTGAAAATCATTGAATACTCCAAATTTTGAAGTTGGTGCAAAGTATCAACAGACCAGAGTATGTGAAAGGGAAGGGACACACAGGTAAGCCTAGGGCTAGGTAGCACAGTCCACTCAGAAATGATGGGCAACAAAAATTGGCAATTCAACAGACTCCCCCAATGAGTCTAGTTGAGCCTTCTCTCAGATTTTTCCCTATTCCTCTCAATTGTGCAAGCTATTGTTTCCTTCCATTATATATTGCAAAAAAGTTGTTAGCAGAATCAAAAAAAATCTCAGCTGTTTTAAAATCATCAGGAAACTTTCACTATTTCAAATTCAGTAATTCTCTACAGTTTAACTTTTAGCGGATAATTTCTTTTTTCCTTGTTCAATTTTTTTTCCCGCCCACCACCCCATTGTGTTCAAAAAGGGTTCAGGTTCATGTGGCTCATATTTTGTGTGTGCATCAGTTATTGTTTCTCTGGCTTACAACCAGTGGGGAGCACCTCAGTAGGGTAGCTCAGTGCCAGACAGGGCCACCCTCAGTGGGATCCCCCCTCAGTACTCCGGCTCTCTCTGCAATCTAGGCTCAGGGCTGCAATGCATAAAACCTACCAAACCCATTCCTCCAAACACACCAGAAACTGATTCCCTTGTTTTACTTGGTTTCCACAGCACAAGAAATTATTCTCCTGAAGTGGGGTTCTTTGTAAATATTTGATTCAACATTTTATGCTTCCTGGCACTAGCGACCATAATATAACGTGTTACATAGAGTTTTCCAAAGTCTGTCAAACAGGACCTCAAAAAAGTAGGGACTGGTTTTACCTCATAACTTTGGCCATCTAGTCAGACCAAAGGAGATTGTTGTCTTTTGATTTTTGGATGTAAAAAAGTGATCAATCATTCTCAAATTGGCTGTATATCCTGGACCCCAGCTCTTAAAATGGAAGTCATTATTGACATACAGGAATGGGCTGGGACAAAGCATTTAGATAATAGTAGTTAGGTACAAAGCATCCTCCATTTCTAATAGACAAGAAAGCATAAAATCTATCTTATCAAAAGAAGATTGATGTTTTTCAAATGTCTAGAAAGTATTGGACGTATAGGATGTTGAACAAAATCACTACTTTCCCAGTTCATTTTTCTGATCTGAAAATGCATAATTGCCAAAAAAAACCTTATTCATCCATTCTTTTATCCTAAAGTTTTTCTCAATGGTATTTTAGCTACAAAATATCATCAACCTCCCTCCCACCCAGGCTAAGGTAAAGAGCTTATTGCAAACTAACAAGAATATGTTTTGAGTCATAGCATGCTTGCTCACCAAGAGGGAGTGGTTAGGTTAGAGTCATAGTATATTCCTTCAATGCCGCAAAAATGTTGTTCAGTAAAAATAATTTGTTATAACAGTGTTGCATAATTCTGTTGTAAGGGTCAAATATGTCCCTCATGGACACCACCCTCAGTGTAGTGATCTGGCTTGTTATTTAAGAATACAGGATCCCTTGATACCTGAATCCGAAATCTCTCCTAGATGATAACTTAAGCTGCGCTGTTTTTTCTTTTCTTAAAAGAGAAACAATGATGATGATCTATGATTACAAAAAACTCAATAAGAAAGAAAAGAAATCTAATACAATACTAACGAGAGCTTTGTATAAATAGTAAAATAAAACAAGATCACATAATCCTATGATCAAACAACAGGTGAGATGACGCCTTATTCATAATGGAACATAACCTTTGACAAGACTGATAAGAGATGAAATGAAACGACAAAATGATTCCTAAGTCCTGCACATAAAAGAAAACACGTCCTGCCATGACAACTGTCTATCCATTACAAAAGTAATCTGCCTTGTACCCTGACTTTCACAAATGCGCGTCCGCAGCGTACCCTACATCTGGTTGTGTCGCGTCCTCAAAACTACTCCAAAGTGGTCGAACCTCATCAGCATGTAGTTCATGATATGCTTGAATAAATACATCCAAACCGCGCGAAATCTTCTGCAAAGGTATCCAACTGTCATCCTCCCCGCTGTCTTCAGTACGCAGTAAGTACTCATGTACCCCTCCGTTCATCCGATGTCCCAATATGACTTGAACTGAGAGCCACCTCGCCACGTATCTTGCGTCCATGTCGGGCAAATCCTGCGGTGTCTCTAGAATCTCATGACTAGAATGGTCAGTACCCCCTAACACCGGCATAAGCAAAGAAACATTAAAAACTGGATGTAACCTAGCATACTCCCTGGGCAAAATCAATTCGACCACGTTCTTGCCTACCATCCTTCGTACTGCAAATGGGCCAATTCTGCGAAAATCTAACTTTTGCGAAGGTCTGCGTGTCTTGATAAATTTCCTAGACAACCATACCAGATCCCCCGGCTTGTAAATAACCGTTACTCGTTTGTCGTTGTTGTAATATCGCGCCTGCCTGTCTTTTGCCAAAGCTAACTGTTCTTCCAAAGACGACTGTATCTCCTGGATGTGTGCAACAAACTCATTTGCTTTTGGAACTGTAGACAAATGCGTCAGCGAGTTAAACCTAGGATGAAATCCAGTGCACGCGAAGAATGGCAAAAAGCCCGTGGAAGCCGAGACAGAGTTGTTGTTTGCGAACTCAGCTAGTGGCAACCACTTAACCCAGTCATCTTGCCGTTCGCTCACAAAATGCCTTAAGTAGTCCTCCAGGACCGCATTTAGTCGCTCAACTTGCCCGTCCGTCTGAGGATGGAAGGCCTTGGAAGGAGATGGTGAAATATTCAACAGCCTACAAACTGCCGTCCAAAAGGCGCTCATGAACACGGAACCTCTATCGGAAACAATCTTATCAGGTAGACCATGTAGCCGAAAGAATTTTTCTACAAAAGCATTAGCCAAATCCCCAGTCCACTTCTCTCGCGCTGCAACAAAATGTGTGGATTTAGAATAATGGTCAACGATTACCATTATAGAATCGTAACCATCCGAGATCGGTAGCTTCACGATAAAATCCACCCCGACAGTAGACCATGCACAGCCCCCATCTACTAGGCTCTGGCAGGCCAGAGCCTACCACTGACTCCATGAAAGATTCATGAAGATTCAGAAAGATTTCAAAATGACTTTAACATAATATCATATGGGGCCATTTGCCTGTCCGAACACCAAAATTCCGATGTCATCATATGATGTCATAAATCTGTACACACCTGCTCCTGTATTCACAGATCAAGAATATATAGTCTATTAAACTTTATCATGTAAATTGACTGAGTTATTGAGGTTTGAAAAAAAAATCACGGATAAAAAATACTATTTTTGTACTATACGTAAGACTTGGATCTTGAGTATCTTCAATCTTTGTCAATATACATATACATTAAATTTGATAATATTATCCGCAATATGTTTCTCCACAGTTCTGTTCCCTACAGCCTTTGTCTATGGGTAGTATTTTTATATGTAATTGTGGATTATATACAGAAGTTGGATTTTCTGAAGTTCTTTGACCTTGAGGCAAATTCTGATGAAACACAGAGCCAAAATTAGGCACAAATGGACTGATATGCATGTAAATAATAATTTCCAAAAGTTTCTGCCATCAATTTATTCATATCCTTCCTAGAATTAACAAATCAGGGAAAGATTGGACTGCTCATGTAGAATTCACAATTACATATAGAAATATGCCTTTTGGACAAAGGCTGCATAAACAAAAAATGTAGAAACATGTATTGTACAGTGGAATATAAAATTTATTTTATATGTATATTGATGAAGATTTAAGATATCCAAGATCCCAGTCTTATGTATAGTACAAAAATAGTATTTTTTATCCGTGATTTTTTTTTCAAACCTCAATAACTCAGTCAATTTACATGATAAAGTTTAATAGACTATATATTCTTGATCTGTGAATACAGGAGCAGGTGTGTACAGATTTATGACATCATATGATGACATCGGAATTTTGGTGTTCGGACAGGCAAATGGCCCCATATGATATTATGTTAAAGTCATTTTGAAATCTTTCTGAATCTTCATGAATCTTTCATGGAGCCGTGGTAATCTCTGGCCTGCCAGAGCCTAGTAGCTGGGGGCTGTGATGGTTGTTCAGGAATTGCCAACGGCATCAAAGGTCCTTGAAGCGGCCGCAAATCCCGATTTACTTGTTGACAACTGTGACAGACTTGAACAAAATTCAGTGCATCTATACGCATCCCTTTCCGTCCAAACAAACGACCCAACAGGTCCACCGTCTTAGCAACTCCCCAATGACCTGCTAGCGGCTTTGAATGATAAGCTGAGAGTACCCCGTGGCGCACTGCCAGCGGAACGTACAGACGTCCACGGTACCACCACAACTCAGACTCCCAAATCAATTTCTCGTGGCGTGCGTCCGCAACCTCTTCATCTTCATCGTAAGCTGACCTAATTGTCCTCAAAAGTTCGTCCGTAGGTCTTGCGAAGCTGACATCGAACTGAATGCCGTCACCGGTAATCTGGATCGCATCAACCGGAGCTCCTTCAATTGATTTGAAGAGGACTAAGGCCGCTGGAGGTGCGTTATCTACAAAGTCAGGACACCGAGAAGCCGGGTCCGCCGGATTCAACCTACCAGGTGTGTGCAAGATCACGAAGTTAAAGGAAGATAGGAATGCTGCCCATCGAGACTGCCTAGGTGTCAAGGCACGGCCATCCATAAAATATCGGAGGTTGGAGTGATCTGAAAAGACAACCACTGGTTCGTTAGCTCCCATTAGCCACGTACGCCATTCCTTAAATGCAGCCACAATAGCTCCCAACTCCTGGTCATGGGTCTGCCAGTGACTTTCCGCAGGGGAGAGTTTCTTTGAATAGTAGCAGACCGGAGCCAACCTACCTCCATCATCCGGCTGAGAGAGTATTGCTGAGAAAGCATACACACTAGCGTCGACCTGCAACACTCGTTTCTCGTCAAAGTCAAAATGTTTGAGGAAAGGTGCCGAGGTGAAAGCTGCAATAAGAGAAGTGAAGGCCGATCTAGTAGCTGGGTCACCTAATCCAAATACGACATCTGCGTCCTTTTTAGTCAGATCCGTCAGTCGCGATACTTCCACCGAAAACTTAGGAATGAAACGGCGGTAAAAATTGGTGAAACCCAAAAAGCGCCGCAACTCAGCAACGTCAGTGGGATATGGCCAATCCTTGATCGTAGCGAGCTTTGCTGGATCCATGCGCAGCCCAGTAGTCAAGATAACAAAACCCAGAAAAACCACCTGTTCCTTGAAAAACTCGCACTTCAATGGCGAAGCCTGTAAGTGATGTTCGCGTAGCTTCTTCAAGATCTTGCAAATGTGGTCCTCGTGAGACACATCGTCTTTAGAGAAAATCAGTATATCATCCAAATAAACAAAACAGAACACATCCAAATACTCGTGCAACACGTCTTGAATGAACCGCTGAAACACTGCAGGTCCGTTAGCCAATCCAAAAGGTAAAACCAACGACTTGTACAAACCCCCCGGAGCGCGAAATGCCGTCTTCCATTCATGACCCAAGGCAATCCGTAACAAATTGAAAGCTGCTTTCAAATCAATCTTGGCAAACCGCTTACAACCGCGCACTTTACTTAGCAATGTCTTTACCAACGGAATTGGATAGCTGTCCCTAATGGTCACCTTGTTCAAACCTTTGTAGTCGACACAAGGCCGATTCTTACGGCCGGGAGACTTAGCGAGAAAAGCTGGAGCCGACGCAGGGGAAGAAGAGGGACAGATGAAACCTTTAGCCAGCTGATCATCTACCCATGCTTTCAGTTCGGCTTCATCGGCTGCGGAAAGATCATAAGCACGGCTTTTCGGTGGTTCACAACCCTCACGTAAGTTAATCTCAACATCATGTTTCCCATGCGGGGGCAGGGAAGTCTGTTGGGGCAAAAACACATCAGAGAACTCGTGAAAACTGGCTGGAATGAATTTCTTGATCTCCTCGAAGTCCTCAACCGATGACAATTTCAACTGATCGCTCGTACAAACTGAATCTAAAGGAAAAGAATCTCTATCACAAAAAACTGCCAGTGAGCCGATTTCCACTCCCCTCCCTTCTTTGCTACAATGAATAACCGCCTTGTGTGCATCTAACAAAGGCAAACCTAAAATCATGTCGTAAACCCCGATGTTATTAACCTTCAAATCAAAATCTAAGTTGTCGGAGTCCTCCACCCCATTAGTCAGTCGCCCCACACCCAACCATGAGTGAGTCACGAGTTCTCCTCCTGGAGTTCCGTCAAATCCTGAACAATTCATGGAAGAAGGTAAACAGTTAGTGATCAATTTATAGCGCTGAACCACGTCTTTATGGATAAAAGACTCCATAGCACCCGTATCAATCAAAGCCCGAACTGAAACCAAAGAACTACCCAAAACCAGGCGTACGCTAACGCAGAAGCGAGAAGGGAAGGAAGGAATAGGACTAATACGCAAGGTGCTTACATTCGTATCCGTGTCCATGGCATTTAAATCATGATCCCACGCGAGATACTCCGCCAACATCGTATCCAAAGCTTCACCATGTTCTCTACCAATAGAGTTCAACCAACGCGCTTTGACAGTCACTGGCTGCGCCGGAAATGGGACAGCAGAAGTCGAGGCGACCGGTCCAGCAGAAGGAGGAACGACAGGAGGGGCAGCTGGGAGAGAAATAGCTACGGGATTGACAGAAACTGGCGCCGCCGCAGTAGACATGCCTTGACGGGCATGAATGTTAGTTGGATTGTGAAGGCGCAAGAAAACCAACATTTCTTCCGGCAAAGCTGGTTGGTTTGGACAGAAGGGTTGATTCGGTTGATTGTTTTTTTTGTTTTTTTTTATTGCATTGCTTAAAGTGCCTCCTGAGCCAAAGGCTATCAGGCACTGTAACTACTTGTGCTCCGCTCCGGTAAAAACCCCTGTGGGGAAAAGGACGCGTGCTGGCTGTTTAAATGTTACAAGTGTTATTGGGGTACAAGTGGTGGCGCTAAAGGAGGGTGGGTTACATAGAATGAAGGGAGGTGTCTAAATAGATGGGACGGTGAGATCTCGAGGGAGGGCCTCGTTGGTAATCTTAGCCCAAGTCCAGCGGTTTTTAAACCGCCATGTTGAGTTGCTAAATTTGGCAACACACTCAAGGGCCTTTGGGTTCTTGAGGATGTCTTTTGTTTCATTGAGTTGAAGCTCGTTGATTGTTGCAATGAGTTTAGTGCGCTGTCGTGTGTATCTATGGCAGATGAAAAGAAAATGGTCAATAGTTTTGACGCCTTGTTGGCAGTCGCACAGTGGGTCAAAACGTTGGTTATGCTTGAATAAGTATGAGTTGAGATAGACGTGATTTGATTGTAGTTGTGTGATTGTCGCACTTTCGTGCTTTTGGAGGTTGCATGAGGGCTTTGAGGTGTTGTTTGGGCGACGGCTTTTGTCCTAGGCGTTCGATGTCATTCGGTGAGAAGTTATTTTCTTCAAGCTTTGACCACGCTTTAATTGCAGTCGTGAAGCCCGCTAGAGATGGTGTTGAGGTGAATGTGCTTGGCAGATCACACTCTGCCAAGCTGTTAGCTATTTTGTCTACAGTTTTGTTACCTATTACACCTCGGTGGCCAGGGCACCACCTGATTGTGACCCTTGCGTTGGCAAACAAGCAGGCAAGGTATTTGAGTAATTTGAAGGTTTCCTTTCGGTCCATCAGCGAGGCAACAGTGGTTGGGCAGTTCCGTAAGTCCTTGATTACCAATTGGTCTCTAGGATGATGGAGATTTTTCGGGTTTGTGTGGTGGCTGTGCGTAGTGCGATGGTGAGGCCGAGTTGCACACCTTTGTACTCGGCTTTGTAGATGCCATGTAGACGTGCTTTTCCTAGGTGTTGGGCAAGGGACTTGTTAGTATTAACACACCAAGCAGCCGCTGCTGTGTTCTTAGCTGGTATTCTTGAGCTGTCCGTGTAGACTATTAGGTGGTCCTTTGAGTGCCGGAGGAGCTTTGTGCCTGCTATGGCTAGATCCTCGTCTTCTTGTATGATGGCGGAGTAGTTGCTCGGCCTGACTAGAGGGGTGGTGGGGTCAATTGGTAGCTGTGTGGTAAATTCGTCGAATTCCTTCCCTAATTCATGTCGGAAGAATTGGTGAAAGACGTTCCGGTGTGATTGTGGACTCGAGGTCTGCGCCTGTTGGACAATGGGAAATAAAGGGTGGTGTTCTGGTTTAGTGAGAGCTCGTGCAATAAAATTCATGATCCTGGCCTTGATCCTTGTTCCTGGTCGAGTAAGGTTCAAATTGTGTTGGAGGAACGGCTTTGGGGTAGTGTGAAGCGCGCCAAGTGCTGCTCTTGCGCAATTGTTGTTGATCGTAGTGAGGTGTTCCAGATAATACTTTGGAGGTTCAAAACCCAACCATGCAGGAATTGCATAGTCAGTCGCCGCATGAACTGTGGCCGATAGAAGTGTCCTCATTAAATGGGGCTGAATGCCCCACTCGGTTTTTGTCAGTGAGGCGAGGAAACCGGCGTGTTGTTTTCCTCTAGCGATGATGTCCTGTTGATGTTGGTTGAATTTGAGCTTGCTGTCCAGAGTAACGCCTAACCACTTTGCGCTGTTATGTGGAGTTAGCTTCTTTCTGTCACCAAAATCAATGGTCGGGGGGTTAGTGTAGTCCTTAGTTGAAAAGATTACCCAGTGGCTCTTTTTTGTGTCGAAAATGGCGCCATGTTGCTCGGCCCATTTTGTTTGTCGATATGTGAGTGTTTGCATCTTTGACTTAAGTTGGTGGAGGTCGGGTGCTGTTGCTAAGAGGATGACATCGTCTATAAATCCCAATGCTTCAGCCCAGGCTAGTGAGTTTGCAATATCTAGTAGAGAAGAGTTATATAAGAGATAGAGGAGGGGGGATAAGGGCAAGCCTTGGGGCAAGCCGTGAGTTAATCTGAATGCTGTTGATTCAAAACCGTTGAAGGAGAGTTTTGTTGAGCGATTGTCTAGGAAGTTGTGAATAATATTGATGGTCTGTGAATGGAGACCTTTCTTTTCGAGTGTGTCTAAGAGCCGTGGGTGGTGCACCAATGGGAACACTGATTTAACGTCAGCAAACATCGCACCTACGTAATTCCCTTTTGTCCATTCTCGTCGTATGTACGCGACAAGGTGGACCAGGGCTTCTTCGCTGGATCTGTTTGGACGTCCTCCATAGTGGCCGTTGTTCAGGAGGTGTAGTTTCTCCACTTGTTGGGATAAGTGGATCGTAATGAATTTTTCATAAAACTTGCTGATTGTATTAAGGAGTGCAATTGGCCGAAAGGAAGAAGGTGACGTGTAATCAGATTTACCCGGTTTGGGAATCATTACCGTCCTGGCCTCCTTCCATCGCGTTGGAAAAATACCTGTAATTGTTATACATTGAAATAGAGCCAGTACATGGCGCTTGACCTGTGTCCATACCTCTCTCCAAACCCAGTTTTGGATACCATCGGCCCCTGGGGCTTTCAGAGGGGGACTATTCGTGACGATGTCGGCAAGAGTGTCCTTATTGAGGGATGAAATAAGCTCGGGCATTATTGATGGCGTGGATTTCGAGTCCTCTGTGAGTGGGAAAGTGATTGGGGTGGTGTCCTGTAGGTCGCATGGCGCCGTGGCCACGCAAGTGGTGTTGAAGAGGGCTTCAGCTTTCTCTCCATTGGACGTACACATTTTTCCTTCCGCAGTGATGAGGGTATTAATGACTGGGGATGGTAGTCGTCCAGATGCAAACTTCTTGGCTTGAAATAGTGTGTCGTGTGTTAGCGTCGAGAGGTACGTTTTCCAACTATCCTCTTTTGACTTGTTGACTTCAGTTTTGAATTTGTTGCGAGCTGATTTGAAAGCTTGACGGTCTGCTTCATCTTGTGATTCTTTCATCTTCCTCTCACACCGTAGCACCTCCTTCCTGAGAGGACCTAGGGTTAGAGGGTTCCACCAGCGTTTATGCTTGTTGAGTGGGGGTTTCCAAGGCGTCTTTGATTGCTGTGATGATCTGCATGTCAAAAGCCTCTATTTGAGGACGCGTAAGTAGTGGTTCAATTTTGGGAAGGGAGTTCTGGATGTCAGTTCGGAAATCTATTTTATCTACCTTCTTCCAGTTCTTTTTGGATCTGGGACTAGGTGCGCCAAGTGGTGGGGGGTCGTTTCGGATGGTGAAAGTGATAATTAAGGCTTGATGGTCGGATAGGTGGGAGGTGAGGCTCTCTTCATCTATAACGCACTGCTGAATGGTGTCGTCCATTGGCTCATTCACCCACACTTGATCAATGGATGTGCCTAAGGTCGTTTGCGAACCAACACCAAAGGTTGCTACCCCTTTTGGCGACCGTAGATGCAGATCCCAATCTGACATCAGGTCTACAAGTCGGTCGGCATCGTTGTCGTGAGTGTTGATATGTTCGGGGTTCCAGATTGGCAAATGAAGGTTACAGTTGGTGTTAATGACTGTTGGGAGGAGTTGGATATCTGATGGGAGATTCTTCATGAGTGATTCATACGCCGTAAATCCCGAGAAAGTAGCAGGGTTGTTGTACACACTCAGAACAAGCAGCGTAAAGCCGGATGTGAAAGTGATTGTACATGCTGCTAAATCCCTAGATGGCGATGTGAGCGGATTGATTTGAGCGTGGAGGTCCTTTTGTATGTATAAGCATGCCCGTGGTCTAGCCCGGGTATTCATGTCAGTGGGTGTGGGACTGATAAGCGTCCAGTTAGTCTGTTCTTGGGGTAGGTAATCGACTCTGTTTACCATGGGTTCTTGAAGCGAAAGTATTGCAAATAAATTAGTTAACTCGGAATTAAAAAGGGAATTCGCTGTGTCTGGCAAATGGCGACAATGCAGCTGTAGAATTGACTTGTTATCAGGTAAGGTAAGTTTTTGACGCAGATGTTCTAACATTGGACGTTAGTATCATCGGCTTCTGGGATCACCACAATTTTGGGTGATGAACTGGGATTGTGGGGAGGCGCCTCAGCTGCAATACGAGTAGCACATCGGGGGTGGAAGGGGGAATGGATCAGGTCGGGGTTGTTGGATTCAAACAGACCCTTGGTTGATTTTGTTGGATCTATTTTGACCAATGCTCTTACACATGCAGTACACTTCATCGCAACGGTACCTTTCCTGCTGCAGGCATGTGCATGGTGCTCGCCACCACAGTAAGGGCACATCGGTCTTATGGTGCATGACGGTGCTGTGTGGCCGGTCTTTCTGCAGCTGTAGCAGCGTTTGGGAGGCTCACAACCAATCTCTGTCTTATGAAGGCCGCGACCAAACCATATTTTCTCGCGAACACATTTGTCCGCCTGTTCTTGAGTGGTCAATCCAATGAGAAGGGATGAGTAGCGTTTGGAAGGATCTTCCTTAAGCTTGGGGTTGAGCCATCGGACAAAGGCTGCCCCTTGTAATAGCTCTGGGTTTGAGGCTAAGAGTTCCTCACGGGGGTTGACGATATCAGGATCAAAGGGTGTCGGGATGGCGTGGACTAACACGGTGAAATGTTCTGCCTTGATCTGGAGAGAAGTTGAGATCCCTGGGTGCCAGACCTTTTCTTCCGCACGTATCTTTTCTGCATGAGCAGCACTTTCTAGGTGTAGTACTAGATCATTCAACGGATGTCTTTGGACTGTCTTAACTGTTATGGTCGACTCGTCTGAGTCTTTGACTTTTAGGTTGTGGTCTTTGAAAGCGCCATTGAATCCTTGAATGAGCTGGATAACGGACAATGATGCTAAGGCCACCTGGGATCTGTCCATCTGCGACAGAGTGATTGTGTTCATCATACGCTTCTTGGCTCTGGGTTTGGGGACAGTCCTTGGACCTGTAGCGTGAATCAAGGGCAGCGTTTGAGCTCCTTGAGAGTCAATTCGCGCTGCTGCTGAGGCATACGAGCTCTTTGTGGGCTTGATTGTCCCTTGTTGATTGGGTCTACCCTTCTGGGCGTTAACTAGGAGTTGCAGGCTCTCAGAAAGAACGTCAAGCTTGTCCAATACGGTGGTGGCTTGGAAATCTAGCGAGGCACTTGGCTGCAGTGTGGGGTTCGGCAACGGCGCCACCGCTCTGGTGGAGCTTGCAGGGTTGGCAGCCGGTTTAAATAGGACTCTCTTAGAGCGATCCAGTTGATGCTGGTCAAAGGCCGCGTTGACGAGGACAAGGATGTCAGCAGCTGTGTTGACATTGATGGCGACTTTTTTGGCGATTCAACCCTTGGCTGGTAGCTGGATCGCAGTACTGGTAACGTCGACTAGCTTGCCTAGGAGGGCGACAAGTGTACGACTCTCGTCGTTGCCTGGGATCAATCTAGTCATCCGTTCGGTTCTCGGTGTTCCGGTGACCTCTTGAACGTGATCTTGAGCGACGAGACCAGGGGTACTAGCCCTTGCTCTCTTTCCCAAGAACTCTAGGAGGTGGGGACCTCCGATCGTTGTGGTTGTGGTGTGAGGCCAAGCGTATTGGTCGTGACGCTGATTTTAGACTTTGAGAGACGTTGATCTGGGCCCTTCAAAAAAGCGGCAACCGCGTCAGCACTTTCGCTAGACGCGTTCGGATCTGTCCATTCGTCGGTCGATTTGTTCATTGGGTCGTCCTCGACCATCTGTCCCGTGTCGGTCGCGTCGGGGGGCATCAAACGCGAGGAATCGAGGGGAAAGGAGGTGAAGACGGTGATAAAAAGTGTTGAGAATGAGGTGGATGACACTACACCAAATGACATCTTTACCCAGGGGTATAGAAAAGTAGTGCGGGCATAGAAAACTATGGGTGAAGTACTTTTCTATACCCATAGAGATAGTATCCTCTATGCCTAGACAAACCATTCTACCCTATACCTACAGTTGAAAATATCCACATGACCGCAAGGACTCAATAGCAATCTAGAATCAAAGCCCTTCTTGACACCGCGGGAATTAATAAGTATGAAGCCCGATTGAGCGAAGTTGCGGTGTCCGAGTCCGCAACTTCCTTCAATCACGGGTCTCGTTTGCAATACGTTCACATTACGTTTGCAGGTTCCCCTCGAGCTGCCCTCACGTTTAGATATGTAGACCCTCATAGATCCTCAAGTAGAAGAAAAAATTCGTCTTTCATTTTTGTCCTCTCTTTTTGTGGATACTTTCAATCCTCTTTTAACGTAAGTCAAACAAACTCCTGCTTCACTGCATCAAAATCCAAAACAAATCTCTGATACTCTTTTGAAATCCTTTTTTCTGTCTTAGGTTTTCATAAAAACACATGATGATTTCACTCTTTAGAATTCTTTCTTTTGTTTTGACAAATCAACTCATTTACATTTCTTTTCAATCATAAAATTTCTATGTAAATTACTCTTGTAGCTTTGTTTTCCTTCGTTTTTTTCTTTCTTTGTTTGATTCACTTTCATGCTATGAATCATGTATCTTTCTCAATTAATTCAAATACCTATCCCCTCTTGTTTCTCTCAATCAGAAAATCTACATGTAGGATTATGATTGTCCTTTCTCTTCCTAATTCTTATATTTGCATTTTTTTGTTTGATTTCGATTCTGTTTGTAATCGTTCTTTGAAATCGATCTTGAATTTGATCAATTTATTTGTGTTTAGACTTTGTTTTGATGATCATGTATGGAAAAATACCTCAATCAGAATGATAAACAGATCTATCTCAAAGGATTGATACAACAAGTTGTTGATGTCACTCAAGAACCATTGGAGTTAACCTTATGTGGATTTGAGAACAAGCTAAGAATGAGCGTGTTGATAAGTTACTGGTGTAGTTAAGGTCCCTTTTGAGGCCTCTGATCATCATGTGAAAGGAACTGAGGGAGACGGAATTGTGACAAAACAGGATACAGTCAAACCTCGATGTAAGCATCTAGTATGTATGCATATCACGCTTTAAGCATTGAAAATTGTGCGCTGATTTTTGCTCCCACCAGCTAAAGTGCCCTGCGATGTATGCATATCACCTTATAAACAAGAGAAAATCTGTGCCAATCTCTATGCTTACATCGAGGGTTGACTGTACATGATACATGAAATTTGACTAGACGTGCGCATACAGGGCAGCCCGAGGGGAACCTGCAAACGTAATGTGAACGTATTGCAAACGAAACCCGTGATTGAAGGAAGTTGCGGACTTGGACACCGCAACTTCGCTCAATCGAGTTTCATACTTATCAATTCCCGCGGTGTGAGTCTTGGCCAATGGGAAAGCATGGTCCATCAGTCATATTGTATGTATGTAAAAAGTGTCCGTCAATCTGTGTAAGATTGTGCATAGATACTTACATACATTGCTGACCATGGTTGAGGATCTCTTTTATCAGCATAGAATTGTATTTTGGGATAAAGATATCAAAAAACAGAAGATTGAGATTCTACGCACTGTAGCACTGCCTTTGGGTCCCACTACATACAGCTGAGTCAGCGCAAAGAGAACGCTCAATTTCTCAATTGCAAACATCTTACATAGGTGTATCAAAAGCATTTTTTATTGGTATAGAAAAGTACCCTACCAATAGTTTTCTATGCCCACACTACTTTTCTATACCCCTGGGTAAAGATGTCATTTGTTGTAGTGTGAGCGAAATTTCGGGTCACGTGACCTCCGATATGTGTCTGGTTCTTACCGACACAGTTGGTTGATTGTATCAGTGGAAAGAATAAACAATATTATTACAAGTGTTGGTTGTGTGTAGCAAGAAGATTTGTTTTAGAATTGCACTCCTCTGCGTGAACTTTTGAGATTCTTATAAGGTTGAGGGCAGCTTAACTGCACCTGTTGTACTTCCATTCTCTCCGGCGGTACTTCATCCCCTCTTCGGCTCAGCCTACGCTACACTGCGTAGGAGTTCTACACCATTACTAATGGTTTAAAGTTTGTAAATTATGTAATACACTCTTCTGCGTTGAATGAGCTATCTACCAACTTAATCCAACATTGTGGTGATCAATTTAAGGGATCAATCAAAAAATTCATATCTAGTAGTTTACCAGTTCATTAGAAAGGTTTAGCAGGACAGAAAATCCGAAATGGAGGTTTTTGGATCAATTGAAGCTCTTATAGGCTTATGTATTGGTCATTGGGTTAACATTACATCATTTTATTTCACATTACTTATTAAGATCATTAGAGTTTATTCACAAATTCATTACAAAAAGAAAGAAAGAAAAACATAAGGAAAATTCAAAAATATAGGTATACAGGTTGGAAAATGGTTTTTAGGGTAGTAATAATAAGGTTACGGGTATTATGAGGTTAGAATATGAAAGAACAACATTATATTATACTGTAACAATTTTAATCTTGAAGGTTGATAAGAAGAAACAGAAGTTATTAGAGAAAAGGTACTTTTTTGAAGTTGGTAAACAAGAGGTATAAGTGTAGTTTGCATATGTCATGGTGGTAATAGTGAAATTTAAGGCTGCCAAGAGGATTTTCCGGGATTTTTAAGGCTATATAGGATGATGTCATATTACATGAGCAAGAAAAAGAGAGTAGCAGCTGTGAAAAGTGAACAAAATGGGTGAATTTTGTCAAAAATGAAGGTTTTCAGCTTATTACATATGTCAAATGACGTCAGAATAGGTTAGTAGATAGCTCATTCAACGCAAAAGAGTGGATTACACAATGTACAAAGTTTAAATCAATAGCAGCGGAGGTGTATGTAAAAAGTTATAAGGCAAGTAAGAAATTAGTGTGAATCTTGAATTTACAGTCACAAGTCAACATGTAACACTAAAAACCTCAACTTTACAACTCAATATCTTACTCATCACTCATCAGAAATAGGTCATATGGGGTTCAGAAATGATCAGTAACAAGAGGGCTACAAGATGCACTTTAGTAATCAAAAATTGGAGCACATCTGAAAAGTTTGTAATCTCAAAATTTGGTTTTCAGCTGGTCTACAAGGAAAAAATCACCTGTATTCATCGTAAGAAGTGCTGTACGTCACATTATTGTGTCATTGATCACTTTTAGCTGTGAAAATTACATCATTTATTAGGAACAGAATCATTACATTGCGTCATCATAGGGTTTTTAGGGATTTTGGGCGGATTTGATTGGTTTTGAGGCTGTTGACCATTGTAAAAGTTGGAGTAAATTGTTATATATACTTTGAGATGATTTGGGACTGTTGTTCCCCTTTTTTCTTTATCATTTACGCAGTTATTATTTTGTTTATCATCATAAACTTGTTTTAATAGTACCTGGTCACTGAAATACGCCCTTTATCATAGCTATAAAGAGAATTTTACTTTAGTTTTATAGTCAAAAAGACTTATTGGGAATAATGTCACAAAGATATTGCTTTTTTTCTTCAGTTATAATTTGGGAATAACACTATAGCAGTGTTGATAGTAATAAGAATTGTGCTTTGAAGTTAAAAATATGTGTGAAGATATATTTCTCTGGTGCCTTATCTGTACTCAATACAACAGTGCCTTTTCCTGATTGTGTTGTTCTAGAAGAGCAGTCTTAGACAACTTCTACTAGTCATTATATTAGTAGATTATCCTCTTCCAGCTCTGTATAACCCTTGTTGGGTTATAAGTTCTACAACCTCATTTGACATATGTAATCAGCTGAAAACCTTCATTTTTGACAAAATTCACCCATAGCTGCTACTCTCTTCTCCTTGCTCATGTAATATGACATCATGTCAGCCCTGGGTACATATGTATGTACCCAAAGACTAACTTGTGACATAGATAACCACCTTTAGACAACTAATTACATGTACATACAGCTTATAAAACACATGTAACATGTAATGAAATACATATAAACATTAATTACATATACACGTACATGTAAAACCATATGTAATATGTAATAAAACATTATTTACACCTCATAACTCAGTATCAAGAGTTAAAATGCTTATACTACATAATATACATAACAGGTATATGTAATTATGTAGCATTAGTGATAACCATAACTAATAGTACTAATTAAACCCTAAACCACAGTAGCAATATAAGCAAATATCACCACAGCTAGGTTTGGAGAGAAGAGTATATAAACCTCTTCTCTCTCAGCCTTCAGGGATTTCCTCCCCAAGCAATTTATTACACACTACTTTTAAGAACCATTAAAGTTCTACTGAAGTAACATCAAGAGTCTTATAAATATAAGACTAGTGATATCTTCATTACTTTAATCTGTTCCTTGATTAAAAGTAAGTAATACCTTCACTCCTTCTGGATCCTCTACTTCCCCCAAGTAGGAACTATTTTAGGTTGGTGACCTTCCAACAACCCAAGGCTAGTGACCTACATACAAGTACTTTCAGGCTGGTGACCTTAAGAACAACCATAAGTTGGTGACTTTAAGAACAACCAGTGTAGTGACCTTATTTCACTCTTTAATCTGTTACCTAAAAGATTAAAGGGAGGACTGTGGGATCCATCCTTCATTAATTATAACATCTATATATTATAATTATAAACCTCCTGTTCAGGAGTCTATTAACTGTAGTCTGTCTGGATTTATCCAAACAGACCAGCCCCTTTTTCCTTTCCTTCTCTCTTCCTATATTTCTAGTTGTAGTTACCTTATATTTGAAATATAATCTAATCAATTGCAACCATAAAAACGCTATTAGCCCATTTTAGTGAGCCCTGAGTACTCTTCTGAGCACCAACCTCACACATCATCTTCAACAACCTTAAAAATCCTGGAAAATCCTCTTGGCAACCTTAATTTCCACTACTACCACCATTACATATGTAAACTACATGTATAACCCTTGTTTACCATTGTCAAAAAAGTACCTTTCTGCTAATAACTTCTGTATTTCCTTATCAACCTCCAAGATTGAAATTGTTACCGTATAATAAAATGCTCCTCTTTCATATTATGACCCTACTAAACCCATAACTCAATTATTAATACCCTAAAAACCATTTTCCAACTTTCACCACTATATTTTTGAATTTTTCTTATCTTTTCTTTTTCTGTCTTTTTGTAATAACTTTGTAAGTAAACTATAATGATCTTGAGAATATATTTGAAATAAGCTGACATAATATTGAGTTAACAACTACACATAAGCCTCTAAGAGCTTCAATTGATCTAAAAACCTTCATTTTGAATTTTCTACTACACTGAAGTTTCCTAATAATTTGATAAAGTTATAATGATTAATTTTCTTGATTGATCCCATAAATAGATCACCACAAAGTGTAGACAATTAGTCATGGGATTGCATGAGATTAGATAGACTAGACCATACCTTCCTCTTCCATGCCCGGCTTTAGATGGTTCCCTACTCCTCAGAGAGCCTTACTTAGGACCATCTGGAGCTAAGTGAGCTTATTTCTCTTTTTATGTGCCCTTTGGGATTTCTCTTTTTATTGTTAAGGTCGTGTTAACTGAATCCTCAGAGAGCCTTACTTGGGACCATCTGGAGCTATAGTGTTATTGCAACTATTAATGGTCAATGGTCGAACAGTTGAATCAAACCACTGAGCATATCCTGCTTTCTTCTATGGACTTTATCTCTCACCTGAAGTTCATACACTTGAAGTTTCTCTGGAGTGAGTTTGAAATCATCCCCAAGTTCTAGGTCCTCTTGTCCTCTTGTGAGAAGTTGTGCTGGACAACTTCCGGACTTTCAGTGAAGATTCTTTTAGAACCTTACAGTTGGCCATGATGGTACTGTGGAGGTTGGCTTTGATGCATTGTCAGATACATGTATCAAAACCAGAAGAGTAGGTGTGGCTCAAGAAGTGCTATCGAAGGGTGTACAGCAAAGTAATTGTGAACTAATTGCAAACACAATTTGCAATTGGAGAAAGTTGTGGACTCTGTCACCACAACTTTCTTCAATCATGTTTCAAGAGCGACTCGTGCTTCCTTTTTTTAAAAAAAGTGCTTTTTGGCATAATTGCATATAACACTAGCTAAACATTACATTAACAGGACTAGTACATCTTGAAAAACAGCCATTTAGTCAATAACAAGATTGATCAATGACTTGAGAGTGAACAGAAAAATCTATTTCAAATCCAAGCGTTTTAGCTATTCAACCCCCTTTTTTTTGAAACATTTTTTAATTCATCTTTAGGCTTTTAGCCCACCTGCAGGAAAGCAATGGACCTCTATTATCCTTCCACAAAGGAGAGAGACTTGAGAGTCATTAGTCTCAAGAAACTTCTTGCGTACTCCTGTGTAAGGAAAGCTGGCCAAGTTGGTGTTCAGAGCTAGAGTAAACCTGTTTGATTTATGTCTTGACAGCCTGGTATCCAATACATTGCTTGGAGGCTGCCAAACCTGAAAAGGATTGAACATAATCAGATACGTTGGTGTTTTAGAGTCCACTAAGACTGAGTTGAAAAATGTCTTGGAAGCCTTTGATCCCAAGACAATACTTAGCTGGGGGCCTCCAAACCCATAAAGGGATTGAACATTATTTGAGAGTGTATAGGTTAGGTGTCTTGAGTCTGTTGACTGATTTCTGAAAGATGTCTTGAAGACCTATGGATCCAAGACAGCACTTGGAGGTCTTTGAACCCTTGAAGGGATTGAACATACTTCCGATAACATTTTAGGGAGATTCTTAGATATCCATCTGCTTAAGTCATTTCCATACTCTGTTTTGTGGCCGCCCTCTTAGGAGTTTTGTCCTGTGTGTAGGAGTGAAAATGAGTAAAACAATTAGTTTTGAGGATGAAATCAGCTAAAAGTGGAAAGGCTTAGGAGAATCCAACAGTTTACTGGTGTTGTTCCAGTCTACTTTGATTTCTTCTTTGTGGAGTTGAGATTGCAAGAGTCTACGGGCTCTCTTATAACTGCTATAGCATAATCGAAAATGGTCAGTAGTTTCTGTTAACCTGCAATGCGGACAAAGAGGTGAGTATGAAATCATTCTGTTAAATAAGTCAGCGTTCAGGGGGCTATGTCTTGCCCTCAGCTGAACAATCGCCGCGGCTCCTCATTTTTCCATACTTAGCAATCCTTTTGAGATGTCTTTGGCTTTAGTTGTGAAGCTGTTCTTCCCTGGCTTCAAAATTTTGTGTTCAATATTGAATTGTTTGTTTGTTTATTTTTTGATACTACCAAGGCTTGATGGTATTGAAACTGCTTTGTTTTTATTCTCCGCTGCCTGTTTTGCTAACTCGTCAGCTTTTTCATTTAGTTCTATACCTGTGTGACCTGGGGTCCAGTAGAAACAGATGCTGGTAGTAGTTGGGAGACATCTTAAGTTAGCTCTGATCTTGATCACAAGATGTTGTCCCAATGTCTGTCTTGGGGCATTGTGAATCAGTCTAGCACTCCTTGATTGTCACTAAAGATAGCCACCCTATTAAGTATTGGTCTTTGTCTTCTAAACAATTTGATTGCTGATTCCGTGGCCTGTAAGATGCCTAGTAATTCTGCTTCATGATTTGAGAAATTTTCTTTGAATCTAATTGACATCATTCTATTTGTTGATTTGGTTACCGCCGAGGCACCTCCTCCTTCTCTGCTTACTGAACCCTCTGTGAATATTTTTGTAATTAACTATTCTAGTCTAGTCAATATGTATATTTTAGAACAGACTAATACTTTTCTCGTTGCGCTAAACCCCTGACCTCATTTCTAACCGACTTACCATATAACTAACAACAGACCAGACAAGATGGCTTGGTATAGATGGATAATGAAATAAGGAACAAATCAGGTTCTAACATATTGCTAAGTCTAATTACCAGAGATCCAAGGGAAAAGAAAGAAAATCAAAAAGTTACAAACCACGAATAAACGAAAGAAGAAATTTAAAAGAAAGAAAGAAGAAATTTAAAAGAAAGAAAGAACTAGAAAAGAAAAAAGAGAAAGTCAACTGAAGTTAATTATATCTTGTTACAAATCCAAAACGAAGAACTCCGAGGGAAAATCTCAGATCTACAAAAGCTTATTAATCATCAAAGTCATATCAAACCTTAATTCAATTCAATCTTAAACCTCGTTAACCCCGGTGAACTAATCCATCACGCCGGACTTTATTTTACCCAAGAGTCCACCGTCAGGACAAGAAGATTTGTTCGAAGACGCGAAGGAGGTAGAGATGTCTGAAATCAATTTACAAGATCTAATGAATAAGTTGGAAGAGATGAATAATAGACTCAATGAAGAGAGTAGGTTGAGACAAGAAGCTGAAAGAAAGTGGATGGACTTACAGAAGAGCATCAAACAGAATAATGTGAATCAGGCTAGAAACGTACAGTTACCAATGGAAACTCAGTCGACGGCTTCGACCTTGATTCCTAATCCTACGCCTGCTGTAACTCCGGCTGTCATCCCGGTTGCTCATGTGAAACCTCCTAAGATCGCAACTCCGAACAAGTTTGACGGAGCGAAGGGCCAAAAGGCCGAAGTTTTCGTCAATCAGATAAGTCTCTACATGCAAATGAATGCCGCCGCCTTTGTCAACGAGCAAGCCCAGGTGGCTTTTTCACTGTCGTATATGGATGGAAAGGCTTTGGGGTCAATCTTTAACAGATCAGCTCTTAGATTCTGAAAAAATGTGTCTCGTTACTTGGAAGAAGTTCATCGAGTCATTCAAAGCCACGTTTTTTGACACCGAACGAGTTGCGAAAGGCGAAAGAGAGATCAGAGCCTTACGTCAAACAAAGTCAGTTTTGGATTATTGGATCAAATTCTCGGAGCTTTCTTTGATTGTCAAGTGGCCCGAGTCAGTTTTAGTATCACAATTTAAACAAGGTCTAAAAGGTGAAATCAGGGTTCATATGGTCAGGGATGTGTTTGATGAAGTTGAGGAGATGGCACGGTTAGCAATTAAGATCGATAACGAAGTTAACGAACGAAACCAAGAAAGTACCCACCAGACAAGATCCAATGCGACAACAACTGCAACATCGACCACTCTCGATCCCGACGCAATGGATTGCTCCGCGTACAGGCTGAACATCTCTAACGATGAATATAAGAGGAGGGGGATGTCAGGAGCTTGTTATAGCTGTGGTAAAAGCAATCATTTTATTGGAGAATGCCCTGAAAGAAAGAAAGGAAGCGGGAGAGGAAATTGGAGAGGAAGAGGTGGAAATCGATTTAGACATAGATTTGCGGAGGTTGATGGAGTGAAAGAAGAGGAGAAATTAGAAGGAAGAAGTGAAGATTCAAAAAATGGAGGAGCTCGGGAGTGCTAGTTGTGCCTCACCCGAGCTGGAATGACTTAACAGTAGATTGTAGTGATATCAATGCTTTAGAAATGAAAGACACAAGAATTATAAGTGATATCACCCTTTTTGATGTTAAGAAAGCCACAACAATGAGAGCAAGAGCACTGATAGACAGTGGTGCTACTCATGAAGCCATAAGTGAAAAGTTTATTTCCAAGAATCAATTGAACATTGAGCCATTACCACAGAAACGCAGTGTCACTGGCTTCAATGGACACGAAACCCAAATCACTCACTCAGGAGATTTCATAGTCAACTCGATGGATGAAAGTAAACCACCGACAACTTTCATAGTGACCGAGCTGAGGGACCGATACGATGTCATATTGGGAATGCCTTGGATCAAGTTGAACCACCGAGACGTCGACTGGACCAACAGCCAATTGAAGAATGTTTCAACATGTATTGCAGTTGTCAAAACGACTTCGTCAGAACCGAAAACAACCTCAAAAGCCCAAGGAATGGAGCCCAAGAGGCACGCTAGGATTCTTGACGAGGGGGTGGAGTTACATAGCTCATTAACACCCCCGCAATGTGAGTGTGTTAATGCTAAAGAAAAATCACCAACCAAAACAGCTGGCAAGCCATCTTCCTTCCTAGAACTTTCAACAGATAACGATGTAAACCCAAAAGAGGAAAGCCAAACTGCGACTGTGAACAACACAGTTATGTCCAAGCCGGAAAGAACCTCGGAGACCCACTTGGAGTTGGAGCCTACGAGGTAAGCTAGGCAAAGCGACATGGGGGTAGAGACTGATAAAGACTCGAGTATACCCCCGCAGAGTACGTGTATAGTTGATTCTCCCGTATCAGTTAAAGAACAGACTAGCAAGCGTGGTTTTCTCCTAAAACAGACATCATCTATCACACGCCTTCAGTCGAGATTACCACGAACCAACAAAGTCCTGGATCAGCTACGCAAATCACAACGACCTACACCCGCAATGATAGATGCTGTGAAAGCGTCGTGGAATGTATCGTCAAAATTAGCTGCAGAGCAAGCTAAGGATGTACCGGCCAAATCAGCTACCGAACTAGTGCCAAAATGTTATCATGAATATCTTCACATGTTTGAAAAAGTCAATTTGAATGTTCTACCGCCACACAGACCCTACGACTTTCGAGTGGATCTAATACCTGGAGCTACGCCTCAAGCAGGAAAAGTAATCCCTTTATCGCCGAAAGAAAGTGAAGTGCTGAATGAAATGTTGGAGAAAGGACTTCAAAATGGAACTATTAGAAGAACAACGTCTCCATGGGCTGCTCCTGTGCTCTTCACAGGAAAGAAGGACGGCAACTTGCGGCCATGCTTTGATTATAGGAAGTTGAATGTGGTAACAATCAAGAACAGATATCCTCTGCCGCTTACAATGGAGCTGATAGACAGTCTGTTAAATGCCGATCAATTCACTTCTTTAGACATGAGGAATGGTTACAACAATTTAAGAGTAAGAAATGGAGATGAGGCAAAGCTGGCTTTCATTTGCAAGGCAGGCCAATTCGAACCTCTGACGATGCCCTTTGGACCAACGGGAGCTCCCGGATTTTTTCAATATTTTATTCAAGATATTCTCAGAACTCATATTGGCCGTGATGTTGCAGCGTATCAAGATGACATATTGATATACACCGGACCAGGAGTTGATCATGAAGCTGTGGTGAAGGAAGTACTCGATATATTGAAGGAACAAAATGTTTGGTTGAAGCCTGAAAAGTGTAAATTTTCAATGAAAGAAATATTGTACTTAGGCTTAATTATCTCAAAAAATCAAATCCGGATGGATGAAAGCAAGGTCAAAGCTGTGAAGGATTGGCCAATACCACGTAATGTAACTGAAGTACAAACATTCCTGGGCTTTTTGAATTTCTACAGGAGGTTCATTGATCAATTTTCGAAGATTGCTAGACCGTTACATGAATTATCACAGAAAGCGGTTGAATTTGAATGGAATGATGAACGCAATAGAGCCTTTGAACATCTGAAAACCGCCTTTACGACAGCACCGGTATTGAAGATAGCGGACCCGTTTCGACCTTTCATACTTGAGTGCGACTGCTCAGACTATGCATTAGGGGCAGTGCTATCTCAAGTATCAGAAGAGGACAATCTACTTCACCCCGTTGCGTACTTATCAAGATCATTAATACAGGCCGAGCGGAATTATGAGATTTTCGATAAGGAGCTCTTAGCAGTAGTAGCGTCTTTTAAGGAGTGGCGTCAGTACCTTGAAGGGAACCCAAACAGGCTCAATGTTATCGTTTACACAGATCACAAGAACTTAGAGTTGCTGATGACAACGAAAGAGCTCACGAGAAGACAGGCAAGATGGGCGGAAATCTTAGGTAGCTTTGATTTCGAAATCAGGTTCCGACCTGGGCGACAATCAACCAAACCGGATGCTTTATCAAGAAGGCCTGATTTTATTCCTCAGAAGGGCGAGAAATTGTCCTTTGGTAAATTACTCAAACCCGAAAATCTGCCCAGTGATGCATTCATTGACACCTTAGAAGTCATGGAAGACTGGTTCGAGAATGAAATTGAATTCATGGAAGAGGAAGTCAATGAGGAGAAGGAGGAAGACGAAACCCAACAGACGAATATAATGACTGATATTGATATATTGAGATTGATTAAGGAAAAGTCAAAGCTCGACAAGAAAGTTCAAGAAATCATAAGTCTTTGCGCCGATTTGCCAACATCGAAACTAACAAAGGATTACCGAGTTGAAAATCAAATGTTATATTTTAAGAACAAGGTAGTAGTTCCGCAAGACATAGAACTAAAACTACAGATTTTACGGTCGAGACATGATAGCAAACTGGCAGGACATCCAGGTAGAATGCGCACACTAGCTTTAATCAGAAGATCGTTTCATTGGCCTTCGATGAAGAAATTCGTGAACCAGTACGTGGATGGTTGTGAATCATGTCAACGGGTGAAAGCTCGCACAGAGAAACCCTTCGGAAGCTTAGAACCTCTTCCGATCCCAGAAGGACCATGGCTACACATCTGTTACGACTTAATCACGGACCTACCAACATCAAAAGGATTCGACAGTATATTAACTGTAGTTGATCGTTTGACAAAAATGGCTCATTTCGTTGCTTGCAAGAAGAATATGAATTCAAGCGAATTAGCGGACTTGATGGTAAGAGAGGTTTGGAGGCTACATGGCACTCCCCGTACAATCACTTCAGATAGAGGAAACATTGTTATCTCAAGAATCACGAAGGATTTCAACAAGAGATTAGGAATTAAAACCCAATCTTCGACGGCGTACCACCCGCAAACGGATGGTCAAACCGAAATCACCAATAAGGCGGTCGAGCAATACATACGGCACTTTGCATCATACAAACAAGATGATTGGTACGAACTACTGCCTTTAGCAGAGTTTTTGTATAACAACAACCAGCATGTGGCGATAGGGGTTTCGCCTTTTAAGGCCAATTATGGATTTGATGTGAATTTTACTGACATACCTGCCAGTGAGCAATGTCTTCCCTTCGTCGAACAGCATATAGAACAAATCAAGACGGTCCAACGAGAACTAAGAGATTCAATGGCGTTGACTCAAGAAACGATGAAAACGCAGCATGACTCAAAAGTTAGAGAGACTCCGGTGTGGAAAACGGGAGAAAGGGTATGGTTAAGCAGCAAACACATGTCGACTACACGTCCTACAGCTAAGTTTTCACATCGTTGGCTGGGACCTTTCACAATTACGGCAAGAGTGTCAAACAATGCTTACAAACTCATTCTACCCAAGTCAATGGATAGGATTCACCCGGTTTTTCATGTTAACCTGTTAAGAAAGTTTGAAGGCAGCACAATACCTGGACAACGAAAAACTCCGCCACCTCCAATAGTCATAGAAGAAAATGAAGAATTCAAAATTAATGAAGTTCTTGATAAAAGGATGAAAGGAAAGAAAATTGAATACCTCATCAGTTGGAAAGGTTATGGATCAGAATACGATACGTGGGAACCAGAAGAAGGACTTGAAAATGCGCAAGACATGGTAAATGAATTTAACAAAAAATACCCACAAGCTGAATCAAGGTATAAAAGGACACGGAGAAAGAAGTGAGGGTGAGGCTTTTTCCCACAGGATTTTTTAATGCCAACCCGTGGAAAGATGCTGACCTGCAAGAGGGGGTTGAGACATAAAAGGGGGAGTGGTGTTATGATCTGACTCTTACAAGGCTTATATACTTAACCTCATATGCTTGTACTGAACTGGGTTGTCTTTAGTCTATTCCTCACGCTAGTAGACTGTTCCCTCACTTAGCAATTCATCTAGCTATTCAGATCACCCTTGAAGCCTCTCTTGCATCTCTAAGCTCATCAGGTTCTAACAATATTTTTGTAATTAACTATTCTAGTCTAGTCAATATGTATATTTTAGAACAGACTAATACTTTTCTCGTTGCGCTAAACCCCTGACCTCATTTCTAACCAACTTACCATATAACTAACAATAGACCAGACAAGATGGCTTGGTATAGATGGATAATGAAATAAGGAACAAATGGACTTTTTGTAGCGTGAATGATTGTGTGACTATTGTAGGCCCTGTAAGACTCTTGTGCTGTATAAATAGTGCCTGCTGTAGCCTTGTATTTGTTTTCCTCACTCACTCATATTTTGCTACTGTTCTCAATTCGTCCATCACCTTCTTATTCTTCCATCAACTTCTACATCTCTAGGTGTGTCCTCAGCTTTGTTGTTGATTTAAATCCAACATAAGCATATACTTATCAGCAGCGCTTTAGACCTTTTTGGTTTTTACTACTTTTGCCCTTAACAGATTGAGGAGCATATGAGAAATATCACTAGTGAGTTCTGACTTTCTTCTTCTTCCACTTGTTTAGCAGCTAAGTCTTTCATTTCTTCTTTCAACTTATCCATGTTTAAAAGTTGGCCTAAGTTTGCGGTCCACGGTACTAGGGAGTGTGCAAAGATTGTTTCCATTTTCTCTTTAGCTATCAGTTGGATTAGAAAAATTAAGGATGTCTTGAACTCCCCTGTCCCCCACAAAAACGTACCTTGCCCCGAGGCAACCCGAGTGCTTTCTGAGGTGCCCTCGGGTCAGAACAAGGCTTGGCCTTTCTCGAGGCTGGCCCGGCTCGCACCTGTCCGGGCCGCAGCCTCGTGTACACCTGGCACCACACGATGCATACATATGTATGTACAGTATTGGAGATCACGTGATTTTCCCCCAATCTGAAATCGAAATTCCCCGGGGAAAATCAGTTTATCTCTGTAGTGTGATGAAAGTCGCTGACCCAATCTGGCTTGAAGTCACCATCATCACCTTACTCCCTGAAAGAGGCGCACGATCGCTAGCTAAGATACAATCAAGTTGAACTTCAAATCTAACATCCTTCATTATCTGTTAGTGATCTTGATTTCTTTGAAGGCAGTCATTATGCAATTGTCAGATAGCTAACATCTTGATCATGATTTCGAATCACTTTCTGAACCAAAACCCATTGGGCTCTTTGCCACCTGGTATCACACTGGGTTTGATTTCGGTTACCGCTCAGACCATGGCGGGCGGTGACCTACAACCGGGTTCGAAAGATGCCTTCGCACTGAATACTCCAATGTAAGTTTACTTATCATCCAGTGTGCCACAATTTGATTGCTGATCTTTTGTCCATCTCGTCTCCAGACCATCTATGCCTGGCACGCCAGGAGGAACCATGGGACACCATACGCCCAACGTTCAATCTATCCGACGTCATACTGCTGGTCATCGTGGTCCACTTCAGAAGATTTTGGTGGCAAACAGAGGTGTCAGTGGAATGCTCTTATCTCGAGCCAAATTCCCGCCAAGTGTGATTGGAGCTGATCGAAGGTTTGATCATCACAGGAAATTGCATGTCGTGTCTTTAGAACGGCCCACGAACTTGCCATGCACACTGTTGCTATCTATTCCCATGAAGACCGAATGAGTGCTCATCGCCACAAGGTCAAAACTATTGATGACCTCTCTCTTGTTTGATAAACACAAAAGACTCAATGCGTTTTAATTCCTCTCAGGCCGATGAAGCTTACATGGTCGGAAAAGGTCTCACCCCGGTTGGTGCTTACCTTGCACAGGACGATATCATTAAATTAGCCCTCGAACATGGTGTAGACATGATTCACCCTGGGTGGGTGTTTCCTTGCTTTTCATAAATCTATAACCAGAGTCTGACTGTCTTACCTCGATTCAGATACGGGTTCTTGGCTGAAAATGCCGAATTCGCCAAAAAGGTAGAAGAGGCTGGATTGGCTTTCATTGGTCCACAACCCGAGGTAATCGACGGGCTGGGTGACAAGGTGAAAGCTAGGACTCTTGGTGATTCGATTTCCCTATCCCATCTTTGAATTCACTGAGATAAAATGGATAGCATCGCTTAATCCGCCCTACTCTTTGTTGATTAGCCATGAAGTGCGGTGTTCCAGTCGTACCTGGGACTGAAGGCGCGATTGCTAGCTATGACTTGGCAGATGCCTTCATCAAGGAGCATGGATTTCCCGTCATCATCAAGGCAGCCATGGGGGGTGGAGGACGAGGTATGCGGGTGGTACGTGCCGCAGAAGAATTCAAGGAATCTTTCGAGCGAGCTGTTTCAGAAGCGAAGGCGGCGTTCGGAGATGGGACGGTCTTTATTGAGCGTTTCCTAGACAAACCTCGTCATATCGAAGTACAACTCTTAGGGGATAGCGCTGGAAATGTGATCCATCTTTTCGAACGTGATTGCTCGGTTCAACGTCGTCACCAAAAGGTCGTTGAGCTTGCTCCTGCTTCGGAGTTGACCGACGAAGTGCGCTCGAAGATTTTGGAGGATGCGAAGAAGTTAGCATCAGCTGTGAATTACCGTAACGCGGGGACTGCCGAGTTCCTTGTCGATCAACAGGGTCGTCACCATTTCATCGAGATTAACCCTCGTATTCAAGTGGAGCATACTATCACCGAAGAAATCACTGGAATCGATATTGTTGCAGCTCAAATCCAAATTGCAGCTGGTGCTACCCTTGCCGATTTAGGTCTCACTCAAGATGTGATTACGAAGCGTGGATATGCTATTCAGTGCCGTGTGACCACTGAAGACCCAGCGGCAGGTTTCCAACCAGACACCGGCAAGATCGAAGTCTACCGCTCAGCCGGAGGTAACGGTGTCCGACTGGATGCTTCCTCCGGTTTCGCGGGGGCTCAAATCACCCCTCACTATGATAGTTTATTAACCAAAGTCACAGTTCGAGGTGCTACTTTTGAGATTGCTCGTAGAAAAATGTTGAGAGCTTTGGTCGAGTTCCGAATCCGAGGTGTGAAGACCAACATTCCGTTCTTGTTCAGGGTCTTATCACATGAGACCTTTGTAGCGTGTCAAACGTGGACAACGGTCAGTGTTGAATAATCTTATCTTCAAACCCACTGGGCTTGTATACTGACCCTCACTTTTTGCTCTTTCAATTGATTAAGTTCATTGATGATACACCAGCATTGTTCCACTTGATCAGCAGTCAAAACCGAGCTCAAAAGCTTCTCGGGTATCTCGGTGACCTTGTCGTTAACGGAAGTAGCATCAAGGGCCAACAAGGTGAACCTGGATTGAAGGAAGAAATTGTCATCCCACAGTTTGCCCACCGAACCGATCCCGAAAAACCTCTCGATGTGACTCAGCCAAGTCAATTTGGCTGGAGAGAAATCCTCAAGACTCAAGGTCCTGCTGCATTTGCCAAGGCAGTGCGTGATTACAAAGGATGTCTGATCATGGACACCACTTGGCGAGACGCTCATCAATCTCTTCTAGCTACCCGTCTTCGAACCATCGATATTCTCAACATTGCTCGTGAAACTAGTCATGCTCTAGCCAACGCTTACTCGCTTGAATGTTGGGGAGGTGCAACTTTCGACGTAGCAATGCGATTCCTCTATGAAGATCCATGGGAACGACTTCGAAAGATTCGTAAACTAGTACCTAACATTCCTCTCCAAGCTTTGATAAGAGGAGCGAACGCGGTGGGTTATACTTCTTACCCGGACAATGCCATCTACGAGTTTTCGAAAAAGGCTGTCGAGAATGGACTAGATATCTTTAGAGTCTTTGATTCTTTGAATTATCTTGACAATATGAAACTCGGTATTGATGCTGCCAAACGAGCTGGAGGAGTGGTTGAAGCTACAATTTGTTACACGGGAGATGTAGCTGATCCAAAGAAGACAAAATACACTTTAGATTATTATATGAAATTTGCAGCTGAATTGGTTGCTGAGGGTATTCACGTGCTTGCGATCAAGGATATGGCAGGCTTATTGACCCCTCGAGCTGCAAAGATGTTCGTACAATTTCCTTGAAGTGCAGGTACCTTGAGAAGGCTGATTCGGTTTGATTCTCCACAAATCGTTAGTCTGATTGGTAACTTGCGAGAAAAATACCCAGATTTACCTATCCACGTTCACTCTCACGATACTGCCGGGATCTCCCTGGCGACGATGCTGCAATGCGCTGAATCAGGTGCCGATGTCGTTGATTGTGCAATCGACAGCATGTCTGGAATGACCTCCCAATGTGCTATGGGCGCTTTGTGCGCTGCGCTTGAGCAAAACGGTCTCGGGACTGGAATCTGCTACGACGACGTCCAAGCTTTGAATGTATGTGTTCCAAGTTTAAAATTCAAATTCTTGAACCTGTTCACTGATAAAAGGGGACCTGTCTCGACAGCTCTACTGGTCTCAATGCCGAATGCTTTACAGCTGTTTCGATGCTAACGTAAAAGCTAGTGACTCGGGTGTTTATGAGTTGAGTATCTGATCTGGGTAAAGCTGATCTTATGCGAAACTTACAACGCTTCCTCTATGTGATTGTAGGCATGAGATGCCCGGTGGGCAATACACTAACCTCATGTTCCAAAGCCAACAACTTGGTCTTGGTACACAATGGGCTGCGGTGAAGAAAGCTTATGTACGCGGTTTCCTGCTCGATCACGCCATTGCCTCGCTGACTTGGCTATCTCACTTCCGGTTGCTCATAGATTGAAGCCAATCAACTATGTGGTGATATTGTAAAGGTAACCCCTTCATCAAAAGTTGTGGGAGACTTTGCTCAGTTCTTGGTGTCCAACAAGCTCTCTAAGGCTGATGTCGAAGCACGAGCCGATAAACTTGACTTCCCTAACTCGGTGGTTGAATTTTTCCAAGGATATCTCGGTCAACCTGTGGGTGGATTCCCAGAGCCGCTACGTAGTCAAATCATTCGTGATAAACCTAGAATTGAGGGTCGTCCGGGTATCAGTATGGCACCATATAATTTCGATAAGACCAGAAAGGATCTTCAAGAGAAATTTGGAAAGAGTATTACCTCAACGGTTCGTTGTCTTTTTCAGACCTGGTGATGAAATCCAATTTCTGCAAATGCCGATTGACTTTTTGGCACCTTTTATAGGACGTTCTCTCTTATTGCATGTACCCCAAAGTGTATGAAGAATTTAAAGAATTTTTGACCAAGTACGGTGACTTGTCAATTCTACCTAGTGCGTACATTTTCAATTTGATTTGAAATTCTTAACGTGATGAAGCTGAGCTGACATGGAGATGATAAATACAGCAAGATACTTCTTAGCTAAACCTGAAGTGGGTGAAGAGCTACATATCTCGATCGAGCAAGGAAAGACTTTGATCGTGAAACTATTGGCTTCGGGGCCGGTCAAGTTCGTCCTTTTCGTGAAGTTGAACGCGAAGGGAACTTTGCTGACTTTTTACCACTTATTTCTCAATCTTGTGACTACAGCCCTGAGACTGGAGTAAGGGAAGTATTCTTTGAATTGAACGGTGAGACTCGAGCTGTACAAGTCGAAGATCGTAACGCGGCTGTAGAAGTGAGTTTTTTACCACCTTGCTCGTTTACTTCGCCAAGTGCTATCTCTGAGTAATTGATGATGATTGATGCTTTGAATTATCAGACGGCTCATCGGGAAAAAGCAACATCAGACCCAGGTTCAGTTGGATCACCAATGGCAGGTGTGGTTGTAGAGATTCGAGTTCAAGAAGGACACGAAGTGAAGGCTGGTGATCCAATTTGTATCATGTCAGCTATGAAGATGGAACAGAATGTTACAGCACCTGTGGGTGGTAAAGTTTCAAGAGTTGCCGTTGGACCTGGTGATAGTCTTGGATCTGGTGATTTGATTGTAGAGGTGAGCGTTTGTTGTGTTGAATATCTTGGCAAATCTCTTTCGGTTTCTATATCCTCAATTCTCTCGCAAGGTGTAGGTTTACTGATGATACTCTCTTATTCCTCTTTTGTGATGACATCGAAAACAGATCAAACATAGCTAGAATACGAATTCCGCTAGACCACAAAAATGTTAAAAAGCTTGATACCAAGAATTTGAATTGCTTATTATCATGAATACAAGACGAAGTATAACAGTACAAAGAAAGTAACTGCAAAATAGTTTGCAAGTATATCCAGAAAAAAATGTGTGCGATGTGAAATTATCAGATTTATCGATTGTAAAGTAGCACTTGAAGAAACAAGATGTGTTTTGTGAGAATTATAGTCAAGTTCTTTGTGTCATTTAAAATTTTCAACATCAATGTTGATGGCTTGAATGGCTCTGAGTGTTAAGATGTAGCTTGATAGCAACATTGGCAAAACCAGGTCGAAATAGTTTGTTCGTACTTCCAGGTAGTCGCTCATTTTTTATTTTGAAGCTCAGCAGGGGCGAGGTTGAAGTGGGGTTCATTTGAAGAAACATGAGCACAGCCCCTCACCTCCAAGTCATACCGCCACCGCTCCGCTCCGCAATCAGTTTTGGACCCCTTTGCAATGCGGAGCGCAAAGCTCTCAGTTGGGTTTTTTCTCTCAGAGTTGCGGAGCACTTTGAGCACCGTTTTTTGCTATGCCGCGCGCAATGTGGTGGTGGTTGCATTGTGCCCCTATATTCCAACATTGTGCGCTAAGGTCACAGAAAGATCTTCAAGTCACTTGCAGCAGGCATTTGGATTTTTTTGGATGAAAGAAATCCAATCTGCACCAGGAAAATACAGTTCACTCTGAAAGTGATATAATTTTGAGTTTTTGACTTCAAAAGTTAAATCTGGTGACGACAATTTTTTCACAAATCTGCCAATAAATCTTACAACGGCTGTAATTTTTGCGCTCAGGAACGCAAAGTTTACAATAAATCACACTAAGACAATGGGTGCTCTTATCAACTTGGTAAACATAATCATTGTTATACGTCATCACTCTTTACCACTTTACCTTTTGTAAAGCTGTTGGAGTTTGTAAAAGATCTTCTTACCTTCCACATAATATATCTTATATTTTGTGATTCATCCATTGTGTTAAAAACATCAATTTTCCTTCTCCTTTCCTTGAAAGCTTAGGTCAGTAACCCAATTACAGGAATTTTTTATACCGCCCATCCCTCCCTTGTTGACTTAAAGGAGTGGTTTTTCTATCTTAATTGTTAGCTTTAGTGACCACCCCTCAGGGCCTTGTTGGTTTCTTGTTGCAATTTTGAGTCAGAGCCCTTGGGCCGTCCTGTGTTATTTTAGCAGTCTTCAATCAACTCAGACCTGTCCCAAAGTCTACGCTGCCAATCCAATTTCATTGAAAGGTCTCATGGGCTGTGGCAACTCTGCCACAAATACGATACTGGTATTGTATTGACAATACTCAGCAAAGTAATGGGTCTACAATACTAAGGAATCCAAGCCTCAGTAACGTACCTGTACCCTCAATACAATACTCAGTAAAGTATTGCAATGGCAATACTGTGCCGCCCATTACCTAGTAGCGTATCTTGTCACAATACCAATCAGATACTGATACTGTATTGTAGTATCACACTCCCAGACACAAAAACACCAGAGATTGTATACTCAATACTTCCCTGGGCCCATTGTGGTATTGTACTTGGGGTGCAATACAATACTCAGTAAAGTAACACTATACACAATACTGCCAGGAGGATCAGGCAGTAACGTATTGTGGCTGTGATACTGATACTGACAATACGATACTAAAAAAAACTACAATACCGTTACAATACCAATACTGGTAAAGTAATTGTGGCAGCGTTGGCTGTGGTATAGGATGTGCTGGCTGCTATGATTTTGGAGGTCAGCTGTATACAGGTACAACACTAGCTGCACTGAAGTTGACTCTGAGAAAACCAATACCCAAGAAATTGAGAACAGAACCATTGCTTTTGATCCTGTATCTGTTTTCTCAAATCTCTGGCAAAACCAATAACAATAAAATTGCAGGGAAGATATTGATTTTCACATAGAATGATAATTTTTATCTTTTATTAAACAATCTTTCACTGCAAGGATATCATATTTCTCCATGTTAAAAAACGGTTGCATTTATGGAAAAATGGTTGACAAAAAATTGTTTCTGAAATTGTGGGCTCAGTTTTGCCGCAAGATTCTAAAAAAACTGGAGAGGAAGACAATGCTCATTGTCATGGGATGTTTCTTGAAGCATCTTACTCAGCTTAAACTCAGAAAGCAATTTCTGATTATTTTCTTGGTTTTTGGAAGCTCACAGGAGTTCAAAAAATCTGGAATTCTCAGGACAGATCAGGAATACTCTTTGCAATGTGCGCTGATTTTTTCCAATTTCTTGGTCCTTTTGTCTTGGATAGAGGAAAGGTATAAAATCAAGTTGTTGTTTGTTTGCCTTGGAAAATGCAAATGAATTTTGGGTCACAAATGCATTGATTTTTGACCTATTAATTGTCTTGGATGGTACTATTTGGCACCCGCTTGGATAATCCCCAAAGCCTGGTTCTCCAGGGCTTTACCTGCATCTTTTGTAGAAAACCCAAGCCCAGCTTGGCCAAATTACACCACAGCCACAGCTGATCTGGGCCCTAAACAAGTGAAACAGCCCTTTTATTCCATACCGGGCTATTGAATCACTGAACCTGGCATTTTGATCATGTAATCAGCTCTGAGTCAACATGTTTCACCCGCCAGGCATTCATTTTCCTTGTGTAAAATCTTGCTGAGCCTGTCATTTTGATTCTGATCAAAGTCTACATAACCTCACTGACTGGACAACCATCAAACCCCTAGATCCCAGAAATCTCACAATGGTAAGTGGCTTTCTTCTGCTCTGAAAAGTTTCTTACATCACCTATCCATCCGTCCCTTCTCTCCTCACAGATACCAGTGCTGACAGAACTTCCCCTGCCTCTCTTGCTGTCCTTTACATCTATCATAAGCAGTCTCTCAACACAATATCTGATTTGGAGTTTATGAAGGAGTATTAGATTCTGCTTCCTCAAAATGGAATCAGTCAAGTTAAAGCAAGAGTAGGTCATCTCTTTTCAATGATTTTGCTTGATTGACTGCATTCACAGCTGACATTGACAATCTATCTTCTTCTAATGATAAATTCTGAAGCTTTGACTGCCTCTCTTATTTATCCAGAGGACTTAATCAGGCAAATTGAGAAGACCATTGGGCCTGGCACTCCAACAGTACCTCATTCCAAAAATCTGCTTCAATCACAAGTGCAACATGGCCCCAGCTCTTTTTCTCAAGACTGACTGGAAATCAGATTCTCAGTCTTTTTTTGCAAAGACTCATCTTTGTTTGCTCAACATAGTCATCCTTTGCCAATCAAAAAACCTCAGCTCATTGAATCACAAAACCCATCAAACTCAAATCAAGGTCATCTATAATCCCCTCCAAAACTCTAAACCCCTCTGAACCTAGCAATTCTTTCTATGATTCTTTTTTTTTATTATGGACCATTGTTAGGTACATGAATAGGTGGAAATTAGAAACATTAAATGGTTTTGAAATCTTTTGATCAAAGATTAATCAGTAGGTCAAATATTTATAAAAATGCATTAAGATTAATTTGAACAAGTTTTTCCAACATTGGATTTATTCGGATGGTATACTGTAGGTACCAAACCAACTTTGAATCAGTTAAGTATCCAAATCCAATTAGCTAGTACATTTGAATAGTGCCCACCTTTACTATTACTTTATTCTGCTTATAATACAAATCATATTAAAGAAATATAGGATTGCCCTGAAGAAATTACAATTGAAATTTCTGGATTTTTGAACTTGAATTATAATTGGAGATCACCCTGTCTGTCAAACAAATTTGAGAGTTGTTTGTGTATATTAAGGTACGGATTCTTCAAGTACTGAACTTTCCAAAGTACATCCTTGTATTTGAGCCCTTTGAGCGGTGCTGGTGGCTTTGTTTGTTCACTCACTGGACAAGCAAACAGAGATCTGAACCCATTCACAGGGAGCAGCCCTGTTGAGCTCCAAACCAGGCTGCAAAAACACTGCTATCCAACGTCGGGGCTTCAGGTCTTAAAATGAGAGTCCAACATAGTACCATCCAATTGTCTCTAACAGATGGCCAGATAATGTTACATCCTTTGTTGTGTTGCAATTTTTTTGGGTGGTTTTGGAGCCTTGTACATCTGCAAGCAGCATTTATTAGTTTCAACAACTCACATGTGATGATTTACACGCTGAGCTGGGGAAATTGTCCCCAACTTATACTTTTTTTAGATTTTTTTTTCACCTTTGGAGGCTAAATTGTGTGAAAACGTATTGCATGCTTATGCATCATGCCAGGAAAATATTGAAAATTACCAAACTGGGTGCTTAGATTTTTTTACATCAGGATAAATCTTCCAACAAGAAGAGCACAGCACAATTTGACTTACCTGATTTTTACAGTTTTTTTGGACCAATATCACACACACCATTTGATCAATTCCTAGTTTCAATCATTTTTAACTATGGAGAAATACATTATCCTTGCAGTTTCTGTAACTCTTTGGAACAAAAATTTGTAAGAGTTTGCTATTTGACAGCTTTGGAATAAGCCAAGACACACTTTTTTACCTTTTTGATCAGTTATGACACTTGAAGTTGGCAACAATGCCGGCAAAACAAACAAAACAAGGGTCACATAACACTGCAAACATTATTCAACTTCCACAAGTGGGCAGGAAAAAATGATTGGGAGTATGATTTGTCATAAAATGATCTATCACTCCACATCTGAGCCATAACACCCACACTACATATGTGTAGCAGGCTCAGTCAATATGTGGTTATCATGTACATACAGTTCTGCTCAGGTATCTTCTCATCATGATAAGTTATCCATATGTAGTACATTCTGTAACTTTTTTTCAGATTGACAAAAGAATTCAAAAGATTGACTACATACACTGAATCAACATTTTGGTGTAATCTCATCAACTCAACTGTATGTAACACCCTTTCTGTTAGTAAGAAATAGCTTCAACAATATTGACTGAGCAGCTACAGAATTATAAGTAGTGAATTTTTGGGACAATTTTTTCAGAGTCAAAAAAGTTACATGTGGTATAACATGTGATTTATTTATTCTGATGGGCAAAAAACTGAGCAGACCTGTATGTACATGATGGACATGTATTTACTTAGCTTGCTGCACATACGTAGTGGGGGTGTTATGGCTCAGGTGTGCAGTATTGGATCCTTTTATAAAAAACTGTACTATTGATCATTTTCCTCTTCCAACTTGGGGAAGTTGGATGATGTTCACAGTGATAACTCACAGAATTCTTTGATATGGCCTTGGGAATCCAAACAAATAGTATCAGTTATTGGGTTTGACAAGTTTATCCGTTTTCTGACCAAAATCACTGCAAATGAAATTTCTTTTGTCCAAAAAGTATTGATTTTTTTAAAGTATTGCTTTCTGCACAAATCAATTTTCTCAGAGTCAACTGTATATATGGCTGCCATGAGTGGCTACCATGGAGTGGTAAATGGCCTGCAATTAGCTTCCCGGGGCTATTGAATTCAGATATCTCTCATTCTTGTTACATTAATCACCATTCTACTTGTTGGCTTTGAGCATATTTCACTCTCTGTATTTTATTGTTCTTTTTGTTCCATACCTTTTGAGATTTGTTGGAGCTAATCCAAATGTAATTGATGAGACTCACAATTTTATATGCTTGCTTAACCTATGTCTAGAGAAATCATTCACTATATAACAACTCTGTGTTTTTGATTTGTTTTTCTTCACTCAATGATAATCCTTTTGTCTTCTTATATGTGCCCATTCCCCTTTATCGCTGCTCAGTGCTCTTTAGCTGTAGCAACTTTATACATCACTAATGTGTGATTCTTACCAGGTGCCCATTTCTCTTTATCACTTCTTGATGATCTATAGCCATAGTGCTTTTATACATTACTAGTAGATGATTCCTAGCAGTCACTTACCACATCCAACTTTCCAATCAATTACTTGGAAATGTCAAATCACCATAAGACCTCTGAAGTCAAGGACATACCTTCGTTGGAGCATGATTGGCAACAATGGTCCCCTTTTATGCTTGCACATCTTGCGGAGTGGGACCTTAATGCCATTGTTGATGGCTGTGAAGCTCCACCTGCTAAAGACGCCAGGGAATCTCTCAAAGCCAACTATTAAATACTTTGGGCTTCCAGGGTCTTTTGAAGCTGATGGTGAGTTGATCTTAATTAAGTTATACTGATCAAATTGATTGACTTGTAATGTTTTGCACCTTACTGGATTCATAATTTTGGTTTCCTTGCAAATCTTAAGTAACTCAGAGTGCATTACCCACGAAAGTGTCTTTTCTTGAATATAGCTTTCCTGAGTGGTATGATGTTTCTTTCAGTGTTTAAGCCTTTTATATTGGGATTCCTTTCACTCTGGTAGTTGTTAACTTACCATGTGGATTCCCAAAATGTGGGCTCATATGTTTTGGAAAGAGATGATTTGGTTTTGATTTATGTTCCTAGCTGAGTCATCATTCCACTCGAGAGCAAAAGATAGGTCCCGGTCTGGGTGAGATTTTCGAAGATCTTTTTGCATATATGACCAAAAGCCAATACCTGGTGTGAGGATCATGCAATGGAAATTGCATTGATCATGGTGGTCTAATCACATTTTATGTACGCATTGGTCTCCATTGAAGATCCACCCAAAGAGACCAAACACAAGCGGTGCAAGGCCAGTAAAGGCATATGAGATGCCCATCTTGGTGACTTTCAATCTCTTTTGAAAAAACATATTTGCCACAAAAACTCCACATGAGCAATGAAACTCGTACAAACCATAAGATTGTTACTATTACACTTTACTTCTTACAGACTACTCAGACCCATTTGCCAATCATTAGTCCAATATCTATATCACACATCAATAAAGTTCCACAACACAATATCAATACATATCTACCCAATATCGACCACAACTACACAATCATCTAGAGAGACGTCTTCATTAAACGACTTACCCTGCAGCCAAGGTACCTCCATCCTTTCTATTTGTTTCATCGACCACAGTCCAGTCAGGTAAATTAAGTCCTGTCCTAAGTGGAAATAACCTGAGGGCGGATTCGATCCCTGTACCGTCTGTTCCCGATATCACAATCGCAGTCTTCTGGTCATATGTTGCGGATGGTTGGGTAGGGTTGGATACTTGAGGATGTGGGATTTGATAAAGAATACCTACAAGTTCAGGCACACATTGATCCCGAGAAAATTATTGGTAAATCAAAGCGACCCGTCTTAGCATTTACTTTCTTGTAAGCATAAACACACTGACGCCAAAAAAGTATGAAAGACACCACAAACCTTGTCCAGGTTTATCAAACTCATGACCAGCCACGCTGAATGAAGCTCGATTGTCAATTCCAGCCTTCCATTCGATTTCAACGCTTTGGCGGTCAACGTGCGGTGCAAAATAACAGTTATCTAGAGTATTCCCAATGATGATCAGGTTTCCATCGTCTTCACTTTGATCGAATAATGCTTCCCGATCAGATGATGTGATGGTCATCATACGGAAATAAACAAATAGCATGTGAGCCAGACGTTTCGCCACTGACTGCAGATGGCAGCGCGATTCTTTATTTTGGGTCCCGTATATGATTCTCATAGGGCCAGTAGAGTTTAGTATTTGGGTAAGTGGACGTAGTCGCTTTTCATGAGAGAAATTGTGCCAGGAAGACTGTTCTACTGATTTCCAGCGTTTTTCGTCAGATCTCATCATGATTAGTCGACTTGATGTATACTGGTTCAAATCTAGCTCTAGACCATCAATTGTGGCGCTCATCTGACCGTCTAACATCATCGACAAGACCTTCAAAGGTAATTGGAAAGCGCAAACGTTTGTCGTTTCAATTTTGAGGTCCCATTTGCTTTGATTCTGAACGCCTGTAACTTTGATCCTACCGAGTCTACAAGTGATGGGATCAAGCCGCACAAATCAGCAACAGTGGAAAGTATTCCTTGTGAATTTACTCTTCAGGTTAACTTACTTCCATCCTTGAAGTAACATCATGATTTTAAATCCTTGAAAACTTCCTGCCTCAATGGGGTCACTCACCGTGAGGGTGAATTCAAAAGGGCCTTTCCATCTTTCAAGCTCTTTATCACCTTTATGTATTGATGTTTGTTTGTCTAAAAAGTTCACCACACTGGGTGACTGGAACACATCCGCGAACCAATGTTTCTCATCCGGAACGCCTTCAAAGCTAAAAAAAGATTCAATGCAAATGAATGTGATAGCCATTCATTCAAAAAACTCACACTGTGAAGAATCCAGGTGATGTGCCAGACACAAAGTAATGTGGCACGAGCGATTTCAAAAATTGCTCACGTCACGTTTTTTTGGTTCGCGCCCCACGTATGCAAAAGACCATGCAGTATTTTGGAGTGATATACTGGTACATTATCATCTATCTCGCCATGCTTGATAAGCATCGGCGTATAGACCAAATTGGAAACATGCAGGTCGTTATCATAGATGGATTGGGCAAGAGACACGATGCCTCCCAAAAACGGATCTATGAGGTGTTTTGTTTGGTGTGACGTATAGGGTACGTAGTCTTGTATCTTGACACTATCAACATCGTTATAATCAGCATCTTTATATTCTTTTTGATTTCGTCGCATAGGTTGATCAAATCACTAACTAAGCGGCCGCTGGGATCACTGCCCGAACTCGATCTGGGTAACGACTAGCGAAGTACCAAGCTCCTATCAGAGACAGTCTAGCCAATCAGCTGGAATACTCGCATGTCGAAATTACAGATATAAGAGTATGAATGCTTCCTTGAAGAATCCCTCACCTTGACCGCCATTTGAATGTCCCAAGACAATCAGATCGCTCCCATCAGGCTTAAAGGCTGGTCCATCTTCATGTATCTGAGAACGCCAGATATCCCATACTTTGTCAACAAGACTGCTGATAGCATGCTCAACATTGCAGAGGCTTGGACCATGCCAATCCCAACCCCAAGATGTTCGACCAGTGGGAAATATGACCCATTCTTGCGCACGCTGTACAATCGAAGAGATCCAAAACTCATCGCTAGCTTCAACTCCCGCGCCATGCAAGGCTACTAACAGTGGGCGTTCGAGAGGTGGATACGAGAAATCCGGACCACCGGGGTCAGAACGTTGAGACACAAGAGTCGAAGATACAGGAGTGGATGGTGGAAGACAGATAGCATATTGAACAGATTTATCTGCGTCCAGAAATGTGAAGCGGAAAGTATCACGAGGAGATCTAGTAAGGAAGTCGAGTTCAGATCGGATTGGCGCATGATCCGATACATTGATGATAATCTCCATATTCGAAGGTGATTTGGGAGAAGTGAGGCTGTTAGGAAGTATCAGGCTTAGTGCAGAAATTTGGTTTGGTGCAAGCTTAGTTGGATTCAAAGCCAGTCCAATTGCTTCATATGAGGCATCGTCTTCTCCAGCCCATCGTCCGTACACTGAGGTGATCTTGTATGTCTCATTTGGATCCCAATTTCGGATAGTCAGACCTATTTGGCTTGAGGCCAACTTAAAAGAAGCTTGCATGCGGTTATTGACTAGTACATCGGGAACAAGATTGGGGCTTGAGTAAACTGACAGCATGCGCTGATTCTTCGGGGCGTGCCAGGGTTTCAAGTCTAATCTGAAGCTTGTGGCGGGATCTGATCTGTTGATTGAGAGCGGGTCTCCTCTAATTCTGATATCGTAGACAGACTTTACAATAATGGTGTATTCTCCGGTTAGACTGCGAGGCAGTGCCAATGTCTGGGTGAACGGATGAAGCTCATTGCTGTTTTTGATTATCATGAGGTCAGAGTACGAATACATATCACCTTGATACCATTCCAGATCATGAGGGTCCGAGTTTGAACAGATAGTCCACTCATACCCTTCAATTAGATTTCCAGTGATGAACATTGGCTGATCATTTCTTTCAGGCTTGATGGTCAATTTTGTTCGTAGATACGTTATATGCTGAAGACCTGCCCAACCAGAGGTGCTTCGGATATAGTCCCAACTGTTTAATGAGCAAGCATGTGTCAGGCGCACAAGTACAATAAATTAGGGCTTGAGGAAGACTATAACTGCTTCTCACCGAACATTTGGGTGATCAATGATCATTTTTTCGAAATCTGATCCTGATTTGAAAGTTTTCCACGTGGCGTGTCCACCATCGACGAGTGCTGAGGGAACTGACGAATCATCGTTCTCGAACCGCATATTTGTGAAAGACCCTGTGTCAGAAGCGTTTATTCGTTAACTCACTGTTCTGAATCTACAATCTTATTTCCACGAATGAGTGGCTTGCCAAAGTGCCTCAACGAGAATGGTGAGGGGCATATTGGCCATTCTCTCGTTCCTCTGGTTTCAGGTAATAAATCACGCGATCGTTAAAATGGTTCGATGATTTCAATGAGTCGCCAGCTTCCTTCAAATATCATGGCGGAAACTGATTCCGAGCGCTACAAATCAACTCACATTGGAAATGGACCTAATGCCTATATGTGCACCATAATTGAGCTTAGGATGCAGGTGCGGTTTATGAGATTTATCACCCCAAAGAGTATTACTAACTTCCCAGTTACCGTCCCATTCGATCGCCATGCCATTGGTACGCCTGTTTCATGAGAGTTTGGATAGTCTCAGTCTTTCATATTGAAGGCTCATAGAAGGTCTTCATCGACATCGTACTCACTTCAGCTGATCAATTTCAGGGATCAAAGGCCAGATCATCACGAAGACGTGGGCATGAACGGAAACCGTGGATGTTTTGGCCCAGCGTGGTCGATCTCAGACTGACACTATGAAGAACACGGACCGGATACTGACCGGATACATAGCCAGAGTTGAACAGTCAGATGAGCCTAATCAGTCAACACAGCAGAATTTGAAACCATGATTCTTTCGTATGCTCCTAGATCTGGTAGGAGAAAAAGTGGCAAAAACCAAAAAGGTCTAAAGCGCTGGTGATAAGTATATGCTTATGTTGGATTTAAATCAACAACAAAGCTGAGGACACACCTAAAGCGCTGGTGATAAGTATATGCTTATGTTGGATTTAAATCAACAACAAAGCTGAGGACACACCTGGAGATGTGGAATTTGATGGAAGAATAAGAAGGTGATGGACGAATTGAGAAAAATAGCGAAATATGAGTGAGTGATTTTCATTTATAAGAGAAATTTAATAAAAGAGAAATAAGAGAGATAACAAATATGCAGACCTAAAGCGCTGGTGATAAGTATATGCTTATGTTGGATTTAAATCAACAACAAAGCTGAGGACACACCTGGAGATGTGGAATTTGATGGAAGAATAAGAAGGTGATGGACGAATTGAGAAAAATAGCGAAATATGAGTGAGTGAAGAAAACAAATACAAGGCTACAGAAGACACTATTTATACAGCACAAAAGTCTTGCAGGGCCTACAATAGTCACACAATCATTCACGCTACAAAAGTCCATTTGTTCCTTATTTCATTATCCATCTATACCAAGCCATCTTGTGTTCCAATACCAAGCCATCTTATCCGGTCTGTTGTTAGTTATATGGTAAGTTGGTTAGAAACGATGTTAGGGGTTTAGCGCAACGAGAAAAAGTATTAGTCTAGTCTAAAATATACAAATTTAACTAGACTAGAATAATTAATTACGAAACCCCCCCTCGTTAGCTAAACCACCTCCTTCAATTAAACCAAGATCTCGTCGAAATTGTTGTAGTTTTGATTTATCCAGAGATTTTGTAAGTATATCGGCCACCATATCATTAGTTGAACAATATTTTATGTCAATGCTTTTATCCTGAATTTTCTCTCGGATCCAATGAAATTGTATTTCGATATGTTTGGTACGCCCGTGAAAGACTGGATTACGAGACAGAGCTATTGATCCTTGATTGTCACCAAAAAGAGTGGTTGAAACTAATTGATCATACCCAAAATCAGCCATAAGTCTTCGAATCCACATGCCTTCTTGTCCGGCATCAAGAAAACCTTTGTATTCTGCTTCAGTTGATGAAAGAGCGACAGTCGGTTGTTTCTTGCATCGCCAGCTCACAGCGCCTCCATGAAACAGAAAAGTATAACCAGATGTGGATCGGCGAGTGATAGTACAACCAGCCCAATTAGAATCAGAAAAAGCAATAGGAGGGCCGGTAAATTCAGGTTGAAATTTAAGTAATGTTTCATTGATAGGTTGAATTCCATACGTAAGACACAAATTAGAGGTTCCTCGTAGGTAACGTAAAACACGTTTGAAATGACCCCAATGATCCATGGTTGGCTTTTCAAGGAATTGAGACAGTAGACTGACAGGATGAGATAAGTCCGGACGGGTGCATTGGGAAAGCCAGTTTAATGATCCAATAGCACGGCAATAGTTGAGTCCACTTGCTTTAAACTCTACCACTTCATTATCCGTACCAGGAAGAATAGGCAAGTTTGATTGAAGAGGAGTTCCGAGCGATTTGCAGTCTTCCATTCCATACACCTTAAGAAGTTCTTCAATGTATTTAGATTGACTGATAGATAAAATTCTTGCTTCTTGATTCCTCGTAATTTGCATACCTAGCATGTTTTTCACTGGTCCTAAATCTTTCAAACGATAGTCGTCTTTTAAAGCCTCAAGAACCCAACTGACACCCTTTCCAACAATCACAATATCATCTACCCACATATAAATCAAGATCCTGTCACCCTTCTTTCCAACGTAGATAAACAAACAAGCATCAGCATCACTGACCACGAATCCATGCTTGTAATACCAAGATTTGATTGTAAGATACCAACTCCTCGATGCTTGCTTCAGGCCATATAAAGAACGAAGAAGTTTGAGCCAAACAGAGCCACATCGAGATAAGAGAGTTGGGAGCCAATCACGAAAAGGAGATAGAAGAGGTAATTGTTTGATCCAATCGATAAAGCCATCGGGTATTTGAATGTATACGACTTCACCATCAGCCAAAGGGGAATTAAGAAAAGCTGTGACAAAATCAGCTTGTTGTATTTCGAGATCCTCGACAGCAGCGTGGCCAAAAAGGGCTCTCAGAGTTGCCAAACGTCCAGTTGGAGAAAAAGTTTCGTCAAAATCTTTTCCTTCCTCTTGAAGAAACCCACGAGCTACACATCTAGCTTTGAATTTGTTGAGAAAGCCAGAATCGTCAAACTTTCGTGTGTACACGAATCGGGTTGTAATTGGTTTATGATCGGAAGGAATACTGTCAACGATCTCAAAGACGTGATTAGCAGCAAAGGAATCAAACTCTTCAAAGGTAGCTTGTTGCCATTTGATAGAGTTGCGAGTTAGAAGAGCTTTCGAATAGGTAGGAGGATTTGGTTCAAGATCGAGCGTAGATAAATTGGATGATTCGTCAATAGAATTGCCAATGATGGATATAAGCGCAGTTGCACTAATGTTTTCACGTTCTTGTCGAATTTCTTCGGCAATGACAGGCTGATGAAGACGAATTCAAACAGGTTCTCTTCCCAAGATTTCTTCTTCGGTGAAGGGTACAATGGAAGTAGTCGGATTCTTTGATAGTTCGACAAAAGGGAACTCAGATTCATTAAATTTGACATCATGAGTGGTATAGATTGTCCCAGTGGCGGGATCGTATAGGCGGTAATTTTTCATTCCTTCAATAAATCCAACGAGAACAAGCTTTTCAGCACGAGGACCAAACTTCCCATCTCTTCCGTGAGTAAGATGGCGAAATGCAGCACAACCAAAGATTCGAATATGGCCAACCAAAGGGATTGATCCATGCAAAGATTCAAAAGGAGTAATGCCATCACAAGATCTCGATACTGTACGATTTTCAAGATACACAGCAGTTAAAACTGCAGCACCCCACATGAAAGCAGGGATAGAAGCGCGGTGTAGCATTGTTCGAGCTTTTTCGACAGTCGTTCTGTTGCCTCGTTCGGAAAAGGGATTTTGCTGAGGAGTGTGAGACGCCGTAACATCATGAGATATACCTTCACTTTTAAGAAACTCCCTGAAATCGTTGTTCACATACTCTCCACCACCATCACTAACAAGCTTTCTTACAACACGTCCTGTCATACGTTCAGTCAAAGTCTTCCACTCTTTAAATTTATCGAGTGCTTCATTCTTGAAACGTAATAAGTATATCCATCGGTAAGAAGAGTGACCATCCGTGATATTCATAAAGTATTCATAGCCTGACGGTGTAGGAGGATTGATTCTTCCAGAGAGGTCAGAGTGAACAACATCGAGAGGTTTAGAAGGACGGGGTATTTTACCGGAAAAAGGAAGACGGGTAGATCGACTTATAGCGCACGAGTCGCAGAACTCCTTACCAGATACATTCTCAACACCCTCAGTGTGTGACGCAGTAGAAAGCAAATAATCGTGATTGATATGACCAAGCCGATCATGCCAAAGGTTAAAAGAAAAGGCATGATTTTTATTGACAGGGAGACGAGAAATAGTAAGATTGGGAAATAAAAGTCGATCTTTAACAACACCATCGAAAACAACTCAATCATCACGAGTAACAGAAAAAGTAGAATCACCGCGGTAGAATACTTGAGATCCTTTCTGCCAAAGAAGAGACAGAGGGATAAGGTTGTATGGAAGAGCGGGAACATGAAGAGCGTTTTGAAAGATTATAACACCACCAACACCAGTAACAGCAACAACTCCTTGGCCAATTGCCTGAACAGTTCTCCCCACTTCTCCAATGTTAACATTTGAGATGATTTCGGAATAACTTGAAAATGAATCCCTACTAGTGTACATCACATCAGAACACCCTGAATCGAGAAGGGTTGAAGTTGGAGTAAGTGCGACGTTCAGAGCATTTGTTGAAGATGAAAAAGATGGAGCTAACAAGGGGTCGTCAAGGTCCATTCCAGCGTATAAGGCAGTAGGAACGGCCGCAGGAGCTGGAGTAGTGTCCGAGGCAGCGACAGACGCATTATTCTTGCGAGCACAAGAGTAAGTAGGCTTAAGCTCAGGATGAGCAATCCAACATCTCGGTTCCAAGTGACCGGGGCGTTTGCAGTGAGTACACATGTGACCAGGATTCTTGTTTCCGGTTGAGATCAACGCAGTTGAAGTGGAAGTGTCGTCCATAGTAGCTTGCTGATGAGCGTCTTGCTCGAGACGATTTAAGATAAAGTTGACTTCAGTCTTCGAGGTCATAGAATGGGAAACTACTCGAATAAAAGACTCCGTTGATCGGGGAAGGCGTGCAAGAATTAAGACAATAAGAACTCGTTCCGGGATGTCCAGACCAATGCGAGAAAGGGTAGCAAGTGAAGTTCGAACTTCACTGCAAAATTGGATTGATGTTTGATACTTGATATGAAGAAAAGTATGTAAAACATGAGTTTGATGAAATACGTTATTAGGCATATATTTATCCTTGAGATGTTTCCAGAGTCCTGCGCCAGTCTTTGCAGTACCCGCCTTGCTTGAAAATTGAGTAGCCAAAGCGAGATTATTCTCATCCAAGTGTCTGACAATAAAATTATAAGCTTTGCGTTCAAGTTTTGAATATGTGACAAGTTCATCAGCTGGCGAGTTTTCACTGAGAACGTAAGAACCATCAACAACACTAAAGATGTTTAAGTTGTCCATCTCACTTTCCATCCAAGTAGTCCATATGTTGTAGTTTTTATCAGTTAACTGCATTCGAATCGCAGCAGGCGCCGCGGCTAGCGCGGTCGTCGCAGTGGTGAGAGCCGGATTCATGGCAGTGGTGGATGCGTAAGTTCGTGCGGTTTTTGGTGGTGCGTCGGTTGGTAAGGTCTCCTCAGTTGACATTGAGTAAAGTACTGATAATGTTTCGTATGCTCCTAGATCTGGTAGGAGAAAAAGTGGCAAAAACCAAAAAGGTCTAAAGCGCTGGTGATAAGTATATGCTTATGTTGGATTTAAATCAACAACAAAGCTGAGGACACACCTAAAGCGCTGGTGATAAGTATATGCTTATGTTGGATTTAAATCAACAACAAAGCTGAGGACACACCTGGAGATGTGGAATTTGATGGAAGAATAAGAAGGTGATGGACGAATTGAGAAAAATAGCGAAATATGAGTGAGTGATTTTCATTTATAAGAGAAATTTAATAAAAGAGAAATAAGAGAGATAACAAATATGCAGACCTAAAGCGCTGGTGATAAGTATATGCTTATGTTGGATTTAAATCAACAACAAAGCTGAGGACACACCTGGAGATGTGGAATTTGATGGAAGAATAAGAAGGTGATGGACGAATTGAGAAAAATAGCGAAATATGAGTGAGTGAAGAAAACAAATACAAGGCTACAGAAGACACTATTTATACAGCACAAAAGTCTTGCAGGGCCTACAATAGTCACACAATCATTCACGCTACAAAAGTCCATTTGTCTATACCAAGCCATCTTGTGTTCCAATACCAAGCCATCTTATCCGGTCTGTTGTTAGTTATATGGTAAGTTGGTTAGAAACGATGTTAGGGGTTTAGCGCAACGAGAAAAAGTATTAGTCTAGTCTAAAATATACAGCTCTAAATAGTGGAATCCTAGTTAATTACGAAAGATTCATCTCGATCAATCTCAACATCAACACGTCCTACATCCCACTTGGTCACCTCACGGATCCTATGCGAAATGGCCCAACAAACTAAACCTGAACTGCGCGCTAGTGACTCTACTTCACTACCTACAAACCTCTTCACCCGATCATCTGGTTTCCCATCACGTCGAGGTCAGAAAGACAAAACAGATCAAGCAGTTCGAGAGACCGATACCGATGCAGCACTCGCCAGACTCTCAGCTGCATCCTTAGGCTACATTGAGGAGTGAGTTCATCCATTCTTCTGTTCATCTGTTGCGTGAGAATCTGATCATGTATGCGCTTTTTCCAGCCCGTTTGTACCACTTCTTCTGCGCGACTCACCCTCTTCCGTTCGTCGACCGCCATGGGTTAACATAGGGACTCATCATCGCACATACATTATGGACCTTCTTATTCTTCATTTTATCAATTCCCCAGCTCCCATCGATCCTCAAACCGGTCTCCCACGTCCCAAACAAGTCTTATCCCTCGGCGCGGGCTCAGACAGTCGATTCTGGCGCCTCCGCAATCGGTGGTCTGGGACATGGCCAATCAGCATGTGGGTTGAGACAGATTTTCTAGAGAGCACATCGATCAAGGCGAAGCGGATTGCAAGTAATGAGCGACTCTCGACGCTCTGCGGCGGGAACGTTTCTCCTAGCAATCACACCTCACACGAGACCTCGCCTCACACAGGTAAAGAGTTCTCGCCCTACTTGCTTTGCTCGCGGAGCTTGTGTTCATACTTTCTCTCTCGTAGCACATAGTCAAGACCCCACTGAGCTATACTCAAAGCATTACACACTCCTTTCCAGTGATCTCCGTTCGACCCAAGAACTCGTTCCAAAATTGAAATCCGTCCTCAATCCTGATGGCTTCACTCTCATCCTCGCCGAGCTTGTACTCGTCTACCTCTCACCTTCAGACTCCTCGGCGTGTCTCCGCCACATCATTGATGCCCTTGCTCCTGGACCAATGATGCTTGTGAGCTATGAGGCTTTAGATCTTGGTGATAACTTCAGCCGGGTCATGGTCCAAAACCTTAAGGTAAGTCCTCTTCTTTTCTCCTTTTCTTCTCACATACTGCCTCGCACTTATATCTCGTTTCCAGGCGCGTGGTCTCGAATTACTTGGACTGGCGGGAAATCAATCGGCGAAAAGCCTTGCTGATCGGTTTGAGCAACTCGGATTTCAGTCTTCTGCATCCATTGACATCACTAGCCTACGCTCAACAGATCTATCGGCACCTCAAGCGTTCATTGAAACATGGCAGGAAGAATTGAATCGAATCAGACGGTTGGAGTCAATAGACGAACTCGAAGAACTTCACCTTGTCCTTGCGCATTACGCTGTCTCTTGGGCTATCATTCGTCATAAAGGTGCACAGATTGGCAAAAACCATTTGTCAGGCGCTTTTTGTCTCCCGGAGTTGGGAGAACAATCTGGTTAGAAAATCTGCTGACTGTGGAACTCTTGGGGTTTCAGGTAAGATCACAAGAATGAAGTGTGCAACCAAGTACAAAAATGTGTAAAATAATAGGACACACTTGCTCATGCTATCAGAAGTGGTTCAAGGCAATTTTTGTCTAGCTTACTCTCAGCCCTGAGTACATATCATAATAAAAACATCAAAAATAGCAATTAAACTCGAGGCAAAGATTCAAGTAGGGCTGTGACCTGGACCTGGCCCTGGCCTGCCAACTCTGCCTGATGCTATCAGAGATGCTGAGGGTCTGCACAGCATGTGAATCTCAGTTGATCAGACTCACAAGAGCACTGCGGTGCGCCGCGCAGCTGGTCTGGCTGGGGTGCCAATCCTTTTTCCGCCAAAAAAATGCCTTCATGCTAGTCTCCTGAGCTAATCACAGTTAGTAGATCTTCAGCTGACAATCATCACCCTTGTGCACCCCTCCAAACTGGATAGTGAATCCAATAATTATCCACTTTCCAAGTGATTTTTGTGCCTAAAAATGAGCCTGGCCTTGCCTGGCCTGCCCTGTTTGGCCCTGAGCAATCTTCAGAGGTCATGGGGTTTACTCAAGACAAAATTTGGCCCTGGGGCCAGCCCTGAACTCACATAGTCAGGTTACAGCCCTAGTTTCAAGTGTCAAGTTACATAGGGAAACAAAATTTGACCGTATATCAGAAGATACTGGCTTTTTGAGGACTGGATTGCAAAGGTTTGACTGTATATAAACCCTGAAATCCAACCATTTTGAGAATCATCACATTATCATTCAACAACTTTACAAATTGCTCATTTCATCTACCTAGAACTTTGAAACTTTGTTGAACATCTACAAAATTTGAAAGCCTAATTTTACAAACCCTGAATCTTCAACCTTGTCTTGTTGGCTATTTTGTGTGCACAGTCAAACCTTGTTTATTTTTGATTAGACTCCAAAATCAATAATATTTGTAATGTCTATTTGGTGGAATTACATGTAAGGAAGAAGTCCTTGAGTGCTACTTATATCAGATTTGGGATTAATCTGATAGAAGAGACTATACATCTACAGACAAATCCCTATTAGTCAGAGTGAAAGGTTCCTGGTGTTATGATAGACTTTAACACCACCTTCTTTGACATCTCTTTGAACAATAGCGGTTCTCAAACCTAACCCGGTTTGTAAAAATCCCGGTACACCCGGTTGATTTTTTGGCGGTAAGTGGGTGTACCAGGTTGGGGTCTGAGCTTTCAGACCCAATCACCCAGATCAGCCAACTCACAGGCACCATCACAATGCCAACCTCAACTACCCGCAACGACGTTTTGGCCTACTTGAAGTGCTTCTTTGCACTCCACACCGTGTCTGTGTAGGCTTTGCTAGTCGACGAGCGCACACCAACTCCCTTTGAGGCAGAAAGGGAAGTCGTGCGCGCTCGTCGCCCAGCGAACACTACCCGGACACGGTGCCAGGTAGCATCGATGGCCACAACCTATTACCAAACCCATACGAACCCCAGCGACCTCACTGTAAGGAGTACACATATAGACACATATGTACGGCTGGTATGGGTATTGATGTATGGGGTTATGCGGGTTTCACTATATCTTCTTTGTCATCGCCCGGCTTCGGAAAGTCTTCACTCCTCAGAGAGCTAATCTTGGACTTTCTGGAGCTAGGTACGTTTATGACCCTTTTTCATCATTTCACTTGGTTCTGTTCTTTGTATCTTTTCCAGGACTCCTCAGAGAGCTAATCTTGGACTTTCTGGAGCTAGTTTCGTAATCAAAACATAACGAAGTTCCTAGTTAGTGCTCTCTCGAGAAGTCGAGCCGGAAACTTATCCGGACCCACAGTGAAGGTTCTCACGAACCTTACACTTTTTTTAACTAGATCACTTCGAAAAGTTAAAAACATTTTTTTACACTACCCCACAACCTTTCAACCCACCTCGTCCTTCGGGATCATCTGTCAACTGGCCCTTTTTCTCTCTGATTCCAGCAACAAATCGAATGTCACTTAAACCTGATAATTTTCTTGACGATCCTGATTCTCTACTACGACAAGCGCGGAAAGAGAAAGCCAAACAACCCGGCCCAGTGGATCTTGAGAGCCCGCCAGCAGGCAGACCACCGAATTTTTCGTGGAAACCAGAAGCCTCGCCAGCGGCAGTAACCGATCGCATAGTATACGCTTCCTCATTTCAGCAAAGCAAGTCATCAGATTCGAAAAAGTTACACTTCTCGCCAATAGAGGTGTCACCATCAGCACCAGAAAAGACCGTTGTCGATTTACATTTCAAGAAGCTTCTCGGGCAAGCCGTTACACCACATCCACCGGGTTATCTGCCACAAGACACTCCGGTTGCAAATCAGCCAACTAGTACGACTGGCGCCTTGACTCTTACAACCGATCCTACCAACACCATGTCAAGGGAAGAAGATGCGGAAACTCTCAGGCAGCTGCGAAGTCAAGTCGAAACCCTGGAGCAGCGGACTATTCAGCTTGATCAATCTAGACAAGAAACAGCTGACTTGCAACGGATGGTACGAGAACTCCTAGCTGAACGAAGTCGACCGGCATCGGTGCATAACGTTGCTACAACTTCCAATCTCAACGAGGAGACCAGTCAAGGCGAAGGAGGAAACACCTTCAGTCGATATGTCAACACCACTCCAGTATCGCCAACACCACCGCCAAAGAACGCACCTACGCAGCCAAGCATTAACCCGCGAGCGTCGATGGCTGCAAGTAGTCATGTCAATCAACCTGAGTTCAGTGAAGCGACTCAGCGACGTGTAGTTTGGGCTGAGGAGGATTTACCCCCTACGCAATCTACTCCTGCGGTTTTTAATACCACGCCTGCTGTTCCTTCGCCCGCGGCGACCTTGTATTCGCCGGCTCCGCATCAAGTCCAACCTGTAGCGACCATCAATCGTCCTTACCAACCAGCCACTTACCAGACGCCTATCGGTGAATCTTGCGAGTTGATCACAGCAGATCGAGTCAAACTGAGCGATCTACCGAAGTTCAGTGGAAAATATGGAAAGCCTGCCGACTTGTTTCATTGGCAAAGCCTTATCGAGGAGACGTTTGAAATTAAGAATCTTACTGATGATCGTGAGAAATTGAAATTACTTGGGTCCTTATTAAACAACGAAGAATTGTCGGCTTGGTATCAGGCGAATAAGGATGACTTGAAACAACAATCCTGGGAGGGTGCAATGCAGGCAATGGCGATGGGTACCTTACCATACGCGTGGCTAACGGATACGGAAGACTCACTTCGACGATTGGAGATGAAACCCGGCGAGACTTTTGACAACTACGTCATTCGTGCCCAAGCATTGCACCGACTGGTCAAACGCTTTGGACAAGTTAATGATCACAATCTGGCTCAGTACATCACTTGGGGAGCGCCTCAGCTTTTCAGAGACCTCATCAACAAGGAGGGGCACCTACTCAAGCAACCGTTCTCCTTCCCAGTTTTCAAAAATGCAGCGGACGCTAACTGGCGTTTTCTAGTTCATAGTCGTTTAATCCCGGATCCAACTGTCAAATCCAAGCTTGGTCCGCTACCAACAAACTCTGGCTCTACGAGCGCAGTCAACGGTCGATCAGCTCCTCAGCCGAGGCAACGATCAGACGAAGAACGTGCTGACAATGCATGGCGATATCATGAATATCTTCGACGAACGGGTATCTGTGCGACTTGCAAAGAGAAATGCAATAATCCAAACTGCAATCGAAGAAACCCAAGGTTCCTATCTGTCCCTGCCGACTTCAACCCTGGTCCACGACCCCGCCGTACTCCTTTAGCTACCACTATCTGTCCCTGCCGACTTCAACCCTGGTCCACGACCCCGCCGTACTCCTTTAGCTACCACTACAACTGCACCTCCAGGAGCGCCAACTCAAAGGCCAGCGGGTCGACCACCATCCGCCACCACTGCTCATCGAGTTGCCGCTATGGAGACCTTTCCGGACCTCTTAGCTGAAGACATTGCGGCTTATGAGGAGGCGGACAATGCATTGCACCGGGTTATTGAGGCTGAAGTTGGCATGGAGGCACGGTGCGTACCGAAAGTTCCTGAGTCTCCCATCATATTGGAGCTAATCTGTAATGGTAAACCCATTCGTGCTTTGATTGACTCTGGAGCAGGGACCAACCTGTTGTCGGAGAAGGTGGCCAGTAGTTTGCGCATCCCTCGACGTCCATTGGTCTCCCCGGTTGAGGTACGCTTAGCTATTGCTACTGAGGGGAAGCCTGTAGTCCTGACCGAATTTGCTTTTGCTAATTTGAAGAGTGACCAACCAAACATACGATTCGGCGCTGTTTTTTTTAAATTGGCGCCTTTGGGTTCAACTTATGACATGATATTGGGATCTCCTTTCTTGACGAAATTCAAATTAGATATCTCCCTTCATCGGCGTTGTGTTGTTCATACATCAAGTGGAAAAGTTTTGTTTGAAAAAGGAATGCAATCAGAATTTCAAAGGCTACTATGTGCGGTTGAGAATTTAGAGAAGTTGAGTGAAGTTCAGCAGTTGAGTGAGAGAGAAGACAAGGTACTTAAAGAGTTTGAAGACATGTTTCCACCGGAACTGCCTCCTGTCGAAGAGGGAGATGTGCCTGCAGAGGTTTTTCCTGAGGGAATGCCTGATCCTTTTCGGCAAGTAAGACATAAGATTGTACTCACTGACCCTGATGTTGTGATCAATGAAAAACAATATGGTTATCCTCAACGTTATCGGGATGCATGGCGTAAGTTATTGGATCAACACATCAAGGCAGGACGACTCCGACGATCTCACAGTCAATACGGCTCACCTTCAATGATAATACCAAAGAAGGACCCGTCGGAATTACCACGTTGGGTGTGTGACTACAGGAAGCTGAATAAGTACACAGTCAAGGATAGAGCGCCTTTGCCCAACGTTGATGAAGCAGTGCGACTAGTGGCGACAGGAAGGGTCTGGTCCGTAATCGACCAAATCAGTTCGTTCTATCAAGATCTAATGAGGGAAGAAGACATACCTCTAACCGCGGTGAAGACGCCATGGGGACTGCACGAGTGGTTAGTGATGCCTATGGGGTTGACTAACGGACCTGCAACACACCAGGCACGTAACGAAGAAATCTTAGGAGAGCTTGTAGGAAAGATCTGTGTGGTTTATATTGACGACATTGTCATTTTTTCACAAACTGTTAAGGAGCATGAAGCTCATGTACGGTTGGTTTTAGAACGATTAAGGAAGGCCAAGCTATACTGTTCAATCAAGAAGAGTAAGCTATTCCGACGAAATATCAAATTCTTGGGACACAAGATAAGTCAAGCAGGAGTATGTCCAGACGATGAGAAGGTCGAAAAAATCTCCAAATGGTCATCACCCTCAACTTCAAAGCAGCTATTACGATTCTTGGGCACCGTACAATGGATGAAGAAGTTCATTGATGGACTATCGCATTATGTGGGAACATTGACTCCACTGACAAGTACGAACCTCAAAGGTAAACCATTCTGTTGGGGAAAAGCTGAAGAAGATGCCTTCAACAATATCAAACGTCTCATCACTACCTTACCAGTCTTACGGAATCTGGATTACGAGTCTGGGGAACCAATCTGGCTTTTCACGGACGCAAGTGGAAATGGTTTGGGCGCAGCACTGTTCCAAGGTGCGGAATGGGATACAGCGTCTCCAATAGCTTATGAAAGTCGAACAATGAACGCAGCAGAGAAGAATTATCCCGTCCACGAGCAGGAGCTGTTAGCAGTCATCAATGCACTCAATAAATGGAGACTGCTTTTGCTTGGTATGAAGGTCAACGTAATGTCTGACCATCATTCTCTGACAACCCTTCTAACTCAGAGAAACTTAAGCCGCCGACAAGCCAGGTGGCTTGAAACCTTGTCAGAATTTGACTTAGATTTTCGCTATCTGAAAGGGCAGGATAACTCCGTTGCAGATGCACTGTCACGGCGAGAGGACTTAGCCCCTTGCGAAGTCAAAGCAGAACTCGACGCCACTGAATTGCAAGAAATTCGTGAAGGGTATAATCAAGATGCTTTCTGCAGCAAACTTCAAAAAGTCTTACCTCTGCGGGACGACTGCATCATCAAAGACCAACTATTGTACCTTGACGGACGATTGGTCATTCCCCGATACAAACAGCTGCGCGAGACGTTAATCAGTCAGGCGCACAATGCACTAGGCCATCTCGGAACACTGAAGACTTTATCGCAATTAAGACAAGCCTTCTTTTGGCCTGGTATGACTAAGGAGGTAGACAATCAGCTGAAGTCGTGTGATTCGTGTCAAAGGAATAAAGCACGAACCACCACGATTTCGGGCAAACTCCAGGCGAATCCGGTTCCGCGACGACCTATGGAGTCAATAGCTATTGACTTTATCGGACCTTTTCCAAGGGTTTCTGGTTACGATATGATCTTATCATGCACATGTCGATTAACAGGTTTTGTCCGGTTAATCCCGACCTCCCAGCGTGACACCGCAGAGCGTTCAGCAACGCGACTGTTCAACTCGTGGTCATCAATCTTCGGCCTGCCTGATTCTATCATTGGTGATAGGGACAAAGCGTGGACTTCGCGCTTCTGGCGACGACTGCACGAACTCCTGGGTGTAAGAGTTAATCTTTCTACTTCTTACCACCCGCAAGCAGATGGACGGAGCGAAAGGTCAAACAAGACGATTGGCCAAATTTTACGGCATTCAGTAACAAACAAGCATGGCAAATGGCTTGAATCCTTACCATGTGCCGAGTTTGCCATTAATTCAGCTGTTAACATTGCAACAGGCGTGTCCCCGTTCCACTTTGTGTACGGACGCATTCCGCGTTTGTTCCCAATCAATCAACCATTGCAAAACGATGATGAAGATGTGAAATCATGGATTGAACGGCGGCAGTCGGAGTGGGCAACTTGGCGAGACCAACTGTGGAACAGCCGAGTAGACCAAGCCTTACATTACAACAAACGGCGTTGTACAGGGGACACCTTGCAGGTGGGAGACCAAGTCTTGATAGACAGCAGTGACCGACAACAAGTTGTTGGCGGAGCGTCGCGGGGGGTCGGCAAACTTCGTGCTCGTTATGATGGACCATATCGAGTTGAAGAGGTGCTGAACGGAGGCCGAGACTATCGACTTAAACTGCATCCCAACGACTTGTCTTACCCAATCTTTCATATTTCAAAAATCAAACTCTACCACGACGACAAGATCAGCGACGAAGAAGAAGACATTGCGGCCATTACTATGGTCTCGTCACATCCGGAACAAATCCCCGAAGGTCCTACAATGGAGCCCGTGGGGCACGCTACGAAACGTGACGAGGGGGTGTGCATTGAAATTAATGCATTAGCACCCCCGCAATGTGAGTGCGATACGTTTTTTCATCCCTTTGTCGAAGATAAAATTGGCAAGCAAGTTCCTCTCCTGAATAACAGCATCGAATTCAACTGCACGACCTTGGGCGCACGGAAACAACGAATGAATTCACTTGCAGCCATGGGAATGGCTTCGTCCTTGCCGAAAACAACCCCGACAGGTCCTTACTTGGAGCCCTTGGGGCACGCTAGGACAAGTGACGAGGGGGTGTGTATCAAAATGATACGCTAGCACCCCCGCAATGTGAGTGTGCTATATATAATTCATTCCTTCTTGTTCAAGAAATAGCTGGCAAGCAGGATTCTTTTCTAAATAACAGGTTTTTCACAAACTAAGGAACAAGATCAAATCAACACAAAGCAATTCACATCAAGACATCAAGATTTAACATGATTATTAATTACCTCAAGCCTTCAAGAATTAACATGATTCAACGAATTCACGTCAAGATTTCCAACGAATTCACGTCAAGATTTCAAGATTTATTAATTCAATTTTAATCACATCAACGATTCACAATTCACAATTTTTTTCAATTTAGTTTTATATTATTTAGGAAGGCTACAAATTCTCTTTTTTTTTCTTTCAAATCTGTGGAATTCTGATTTCTTTTATTATTCTATTCTATTATATTTTATTTTATCTTCATTTAAATTTTCTCAGGACGCGTCATGGTCACATTTTTAGGGGCGAGTTATGCCGATTTTTTTTTTTCATTTCTTTTGGTCATTTTGTTTCAAGGGTTTCACATCAAAGAGGAGGAATTATTTTTTAGGAAGGGGGGTGTAAGGAGTACACATATAGACACATATGTACGGCTGGTATGGGTATTGATGTATGGGGTTATGCGGGTTTCACTATATCTTCTTTGTCATCGCCCGGCTTCGGAAAGTCTTCACTCCTCAGAGAGCTAATCTTGGACTTTCTGGAGCTAGGTACGTTTATGACCCTTTTTCATCATTTCACTTGGTTCTGTTCTTTGTATCTTTTCCAGGACTCCTCAGAGAGCTAATCTTGGACTTTCTGGAGCTAGTTTCGTAATCAAAACATAACGAAGTTCCTAGTTAGTGCTCTCTCGAGAAGTCGAGCCGGAAACTTATCCGGACCCACAGTGAAGGTTCTCACGAACCTTACACTCACCACCATCTTAGCATCCGTGATTGTTTTAGATCAGCTTGACTTACATGAAGACACCGTCGATATCAGCTCACAAAGCAGCCTCCTCTTGATGGCTTTTCAGTTACTCGTCACTAGTACCTTCAAATCAAATTCATATCAAAGATCTTTCAAACGTAAATACGCAGAAGACGAATCGAAGCTTGCAATTTTGGCATTTGGGTTAGAACATGCTCATAAGAAGCGATATCTCACTCCTAGACTTACTCGCTTCTCGCGCCGGATCAGAAAGCAGGAGTGCTTTGATGAATGGTTCAACAAGTGTGATCGCACATGGGTAATAGTGGTATGTCAATTTGGTTCTTGTGCTCTAGCTTCAAGATCAAGATGACTAACGTGAAATTCTGCATTCTGCACCCAACAGGCTCGGATGTCAAAGAAGGCCTTTATATCTCTTGTCGATAAGATCTCAGATGATCCAATTTTTCATAACAATTCGACGTGCCCTCAAGCTCCAGTTTGTTGGCAGCTGTTGGTTGCCATGGCTAACTTCGGGCTTTCTGGTAATGGTGGACAGTGTGCGATCATAGCTAAGCTATTTTCGATGGCGGGTAAGCAGCTCTATCTTACATCACCGTCAAGTCAACCTTTCTGAATTAAACTTTCATGCTTTAGAAGGAAGCGTGGATAACTATACCAACCGCTGTATTGTTGCGCTCAATCACATCACATCAAATTATGTGAAGTGGCCGACCCCAGAAGAACGACACGTAATCAAGGCTGGAATTGGTTCAAAGTCGTTTTTTAAAGGATGTGTGGGTTTCATTGATGGAACCCTGATTCCACTAGCATACGCACCTCAGAAAAATAGTGAAGACTATTACTGCCGAAAGTCTGTATATGCCATGAATTCGCTTATCATCTGTGATAATAGAAGACGGATCATCTATGCGCACCACGGATGGTGTGGGAGCGCCCATGATCAACGAGTTTTAAAATCGACCGAGGTAAGTGAAGTTAGTTAGCTTATATTTTGGGTGTGTTACTGACTGTGTCGCACAGTTTTATAAAAACATAGACCAGTATTTCAGCCCCGGAGAGTACCTCTTAGCGGACTCAGGCTACAGCGCCTCTCAATTCATCGTTCCTGCGTTCAAGAAGCCCAGAGGTGCAGAATTGGACCGTGCACACCGGCATTTTAATTTTGCTTTAAGTATGGCTCGAATAGTATCCGAGCATACTAATGGGATGTGGAAAGGGCGGACTCAATCTTGTAAAGAGTCTAGATTGGTGATCCGCGACCGACGCACTGCTGCCCAACTTAATTCATGGCTGGCAGCATGCTGTGTTGTACACAATTTTGTACAAGGAGAAGATGCGTCTTGGGACCTCGGACAATCAGAAGACTGGGAAAACCACCGAGAGCCCATTCCGACTAGAGAAGAAGAGGCCTTTGCGGCTTTAGGCAATTCACGACTATCTGAACAAAGGCGAGATGCTTTATTTCAAGAGTTTTTATCTACCATGTCTTGACTCAGGTTTTTGGATTTACTTATTAGATGTATTCCCAATGTTGTTTTTGCTTATGTTGCTTATTTTTTAAATTATTCTACTCTACCTTATGAAGTGCACAAACATGTTGAAATTTTGAATATCCTCACGAGAACACCCATAAAGATTTTGGTGGACCATAATTTAAACATGTTGTAGATATTTAAAGTAGCCAGACATATTTTCATATAATTGAAATAAACAACTTTTTGAAATTTGAAAAAGAACGAGTTAAAATTTTTTTTTGGTTTTTTTTGGAGATCTTGAAAAAAGATAAAGAAAACGAGTTCAAATTCAAACATGTGTTTGATGATTTCACAAATAACAAACAAAATTTTGGACAAATTGAGTTTTTTTTGAGAGTAAAGAAAAACAAGACTAGGTTCGGGTATTTTTGTAATCAAAATGAAGCTTATCCTAAGACAAGTGAATATCACTGTCACCTGACGATTCTGAAGTTTCATAACCTTCCTCATCATTACTCCTTTCCAAACAAGAACTGCTGGCGCGAGGTGAGTTCACCGGAGCTGATTGAGGTTGCGGGTACATCATTGAAGCCTTTTTGAAGGCTTCGTCAAAATTATCGCCCATTCCGATGAATCTCGTAATGGCTTCCCCAGGTAGTTGCTCCCTTTTTAGCTGCACATCTTCTTTTCGATTTTGTGACATCGCAGAGATGGCGTTTGCTATCTTTGAGTTCAGTTGCAGTTGCTGTTCGTCTTTCTTTCGTTCTTCTCTCGCAATCGCTGCCCGTTCAGTTTTGGAGGGAAGAAAATTGTTCATGAGAGTTTGAAGGCCAAGAGTATCCCGAGTTCCACTGCCGATCCTAGCTCCTAAAAAGGATTTGAATGAATAAGTATTCATTAAGATAGATTCATTAACATAAATGACAAACTTACTTTTATTTTTGTTTTGGGACCCGCGAGGTTTCACCTCCTCTTCCTCCTTGAAAACCTCCTTCTCCTCTGAATCGGAGAGAACTACATCTTGAGGTGGAGTATTTTCGTGGCCAATGTTGTCCTCATTGTTGATATCCATTTGGCTGTTACTGAAATTCGAGTTGAAATCAAAACTGGGGTAAGATGTGTTTCCTAAAGTATCAAGAGTCGCTTCGGGTGTGATGTTTGAGCGTTGACGCATCGCGCTTTCTAACACACAATACCATGGGCAAATCGATATTGCTTTCTCTGCAAACATATGCAAGAAAATCAGCAGAAGTCATCATAAGGCATCAGATCAAACACACACCAAGCGCAGAAGCATTTGCAGATGCTTTGCGACTACATTTCTTCCTAGTGGAAGAAATTTTTCCGACCACCACATCCTCACCATCACTGTTCACATTAACTGTAATCAAATCCATCTGTTCAAGCTGATCCTTGTAAGCTGCATCTCCAAGAATACCTTGGCCAGTCGAGTTGAATTCCTTATAAGCATCTTTGAATTTCTCTTCAAGGTACTTGATCTGGTAATTGAATTCGATCAAAGATATTAATATGTATAGAAAAGCAAAAGATGGAAAGGTGAGGTGGCAGACAAGACTTACTTTCTTGTCAACCTCTCTCGGTGATCGCTCAGGGTGACCCTTTTGTTTTAGATGAGCAGCCAAAACAGCAGATACCGCTATCTTGCTTGGAGTTGCCGATCTCCATCGATCGTAGTTGTCTTCCTCGGAACACCACAAAGCAACCAAGTCGAGGTCGGTGAATCCGTCGGCTCTTTCGACAAACCACGACACCTGAGCACCCTTTGACTTCTCTTCATCAACCTCAATGTTGGATTTCTTTGGTCTGCCTCGCCCTCGTTTGCCTTGGGCCGAAACGGTGCCCTCTTTGCTTTTTGATTTCATTGAAAGCACTATTTCTGGCTGAGATCCCAAAGGTGTGAGAGGTGGGGTTTGAGTTGGAACCGAGATAAACGCTGGTGATCCTGAGTTTGCCAAAGCTTGCCCCAAACGGATGAGGTCGATTTGCGAGAGAGAAGTGGTGGGTGAACCGTGACCAAGTGAAGCAATTGGGACCCCTGATACTGGAGTGAAAGTCGAAAGAGTTCCGGGAGTTGTATGTGGAGATTTGGTGATTGGAGTTGGGGGATGAGATGATGCGGTATCAGAAGGGGCTGTCTTGCGTTGTTTGCGTGGCATAGCTGCAGAGGTGTATGGTGGCAGTGAGGGGGGCTAGACTGTTTTTTTTTAATTCACGTACCCAGTCCACCCAGTCCAAAAATCAACCGGGTGTACCGGGATTTTTACAAACCGGGTTAGGTTTGAGAACCGCTAATGTTGGGCCGCTGTGTTGCATTGCGCACAACAGGAGGTTGCTGAGCAAAGCAATGGTTTGGATTTGGCTCCATAGGACACAACACAACAGGCAACTTTTTCACCCGTTGTGTTGTGTTGCTGACAGCGGCCGTTGCGCGGCAAAACGCAACGTGGCAACGGGCAAGATGAGATTGCAGATTGAGAACGTCTGACTCTCATCAATCTGCGCGTTCATCCGTGGAGCAACACTCAAAACACAATGAGCTAAGCACTGTCTCCAAGTCACACGTTGGACACGGATTAACAGGATCTTTGACTGGAAATACACCAAAACTTAGCCCAAGCTCTATAAGTGAAGCACCAAGCTCCATTCCAGAACTTTCAGATTGCAATTCAAAACCAAGTCTTGTTTGGATGTATTGGTTGGCAGATCCTGGCTTACGTACAAAGCTGGAGTCTGCTGGGAGAGAACCAAAACCCCGTGGCGCCGCTGCACACCCGTTGTGTTGCTTGAAAACCCATCGCCAAAGCAACGCAACCCCCCAAAACTCAGACCAAAATTGGGCAACACAGTGTGTAGTGGTAAAACCTGCTGCCCAATGTTGTGTTGCCGGGCAAGCCCCTGTGGTGTGTTACCAGTGTGTTGCTCGTTTTTGGCAACAAAGTGGCTCAAAGTTGATTTGAATAATAAGAGGATCAAAGTATGATTGGGAACTGCATGTCAGTTGTTTGTATTTCTAATTAATGTAACCAGCAACAATTAACCCAAAATCCCTGGGTGAAATTCTTTATTTAAAGGTCACCTAAGTGCAGTCTTCAATTGTTTATGTGAAGCAAAGCTTCCACTCCCCAGCATTTCAACCACTCAAACTGGTGGACAGTAATCCCCACATATTTAGTAGAAGTATGTGAACCTTCCACACCCTTTTGATTGACTCTACTAGCCCAACAGAAGATACTTGTCCCAAATTTACCTATACAACACTCACAGTATCTTGAAATACAAGGCTTGAGGAATAAAATGGCTAAATACAGGTCATCCTCATACAATCTTGTGCTTGATGTTTCCACAAATTATGGCCTTGTTTGATTGTGGCTTACTTTTGTACACTAGAGTAAAAGTGTACCACATGAAATGACCAAATTCTACAGTAAAGGTTCACACTCACAAGTTGATTGGAGTACAAAATTATACAATAGTTTTTGAACATCATTGTTTGGCAACTCAAAACCAAAGCCAAGTCACAGCACTCGTGAGCACTGTTGTTGTTTTTTACTCCAGAAATTTGTGATGTCATTATCAATTCTTCATCAGTTGATTCATCATCTTGTTTACTTGCTCAATCTGAATATCAAATTCCTTTGAAAGTCATTAGATCATTAAAATGTTCATGTAGATACATTTTATTTCCACTTCACCATTCTTGGATTGAGCTCAATCAAAAAGACATTCCTTCTCAACATTCAAGTTTCACTTCCAATTGCTTGTTGAGTTAAAAAGAGTGATGATATGGGCCCAGTGATGAAATTGATGACTCAATGATATCATTGAGGCAATGGTATCAATAACTTGATGAATTGCTGGAATAATGATATTAACAAAGTGATGATATGATGATATCAAGAAGTAATGATTTTTGATGGTTGACCAGGCGGGGCGATTGATGAAGTAACAAGATCAATGAGGCAATGATGTTGGTAGTAGGATTTCATCAACTATAATTACAAAGTTGTTGTATTTGGATGAGAAAAGTGAGAAGGGAAAAGGTATGTACATATGTATCAATCAATGAGGTATGAGAACTTGGAAGAGGTCAAAAATTAGACAAGTATGTACCCTTCTAAGTTCTTACATACAGCATTACCTCCAATTACTTTGAAATAGTTGGCAAAAAGGAGTTTGTACAGATGCCTGGAGATTGTGAGATTATCAATCAAACAATGTGGTACAATAATCTGTAAATTTGGGCTACCAAAGACACAGATTCAATTTGTGATTATTTTACTGTGATGGCCCAGTTTCCACAGTAAAATGATTGCAACCAAACAGGGTGTAAGAGACAGGTACATATTCACTACAATGTACTAAGTGGCAAGATCTGAAGATACCAATTTACAGATCTAGAGAATAATATGTTGAAATTGATTTGAAATATATGTTGAAGTTCTTCCTTCAGAATATTCAGCAATCTCACAGATTCTCAAATGTCAAGATAGGCCACAAATCACCAATCCTGGGGAATGGTAGCCACCTGAACAGCACTGATGAAGCTCACCAACAAAATGATATCTTGAAATTACCATCATGTGACACTGTCAGAATAGCGTCAGACACATGGCAAAAACAAAAATGTGCACAGACATGGACCATGATGCCAGATGGCACATGTCTGGGAACCCCAGCATTTTTGGTGGCTTCAGATATGTGCAACCAGCAGCTTTTTCCCCAGGCCTGAGGGGTGTTTCCATACTATGTAACTTACATGCAGATATATGGGACACTATGCCAGTACATTATTGGAAGTATAATTGATAGCCCTGGGTAAAGCAAACTTCTGCTGCCTGCCAAGCCATCTGAATCTACTGAATTCAGGTTATCCTTCCACTGTAAGGGCAGGGGTGGTAAGTTACCTTGTTGACATGCTACCTCAAAATTCCCTGGGGCCCTGTATTTTTCTTCCCACCCCTGCTGGTTTGATACCCCACGTGGCTCAAGAAGTCCCAGATCAGTCCTATGCTTCTCAAGGCTGTCCCACACCTACTTCTACTAAATGCAGGCCTCTTGGGGCTGAAAGAACCCTCTGACCCCCTTCCCCTGAGGATATTTTGGCTGGATTCAGCTTGGTGTAGAACTTTCAGAGTTCTTTTTATGGCCATTTGAACATTCCTATGAGGTTTGCTCTTCTCTGAATTGAGCCATTGCCACTGTAATTTAGATACATCTATCTAATTTAACAGGAGGAAGAACTTTTTCTCCAAAACTTTCAAGAAGAGGTTTCAACCTAAATTATCTTGACCCATGAAACCAAAAACCAGCTACACTGAAATCAAGTATCATGTTTATAATGGTGACAAGCAAGGCCAGTTGATTGGTATATTAGGCGCTTCTGAAGGAAACTAAATTTGTATGTGTCAGATTGACCCGCAAAGGTCTTGATAAAGACATCTATCAGCACCAAGAACCCCTGATAGATAATACAAAAGCCCTGGTGATGATAGATGATGACCACAATCTCATGAACCTATTAAAGTTCAGGAATTCCAACATTTAATCCCCACAATCTGGGCCCAGAATGGCTTAGATGTCAGGCAAAGCATCTTGGCTCTATGATGGATCAGATATACATCCAAAGTGTCCTCTCAAGATTTTGGTGGGGCACAATAGTGTAAGGACTTGAAGCCCATCACTGAAAAAAAGGTGTGACAAATGGCTGTAAAAGCAGCAGTAGTAGTCCTATAAACAATAAGGGTACTCAAAGCAAGTATGTGGTGCTACATATGTGGTGCCACATCCTTTCAAATTTGTTTTTGACAGGCAAAATGACCTACTGATATTTTCAATCACACAATTTGCCAAATATAATTCAACATGTCCTTTTCTTTAACTTGATATGGTACTTTCCGTGTAAAAAATGAAATATGAAAAGTATGTGGCACCACGTATGTAGGCCACATACTTACTTTGACTAGCCTTAATATAGTATCTCAGTATAGTGATAAATTCTACTTAGCACATTGTATGATCTTTTTGTCTCTCACATTCATGTTACAACATCATTACATAACATTTATGTACAGCTGATTCTGAAATAACCCATATCCTTGATCAATAGGCCATACTCTACCCTAACCCATAGTTTTTTCATCCATATTTTTATGGGCACAGAAAATGGGCCAAAAACCCATGACCCATAGCTTTGTTCAAACAATCAGAGACAAAAAATCCATAGTTTCTCACCAAAAAAATCAAAGACTGCACCATAGAGTCTTTAGCTGTCTTTAGTCAGGATGAGCCCCGTCTCCGGCAGAGGCAGGGATCTCCAATGCACTGGACCACCAGAAGGGTAGTTGGGCATAAGCTGTAAAGTCCCCGTCCCCAAGCCGGCTCTGTCGGGTCAGACGCCGGGCTGGGTTAGGAAGATCCCCAAATTTTTTTGGAGAACCAAGCCACCATAGATAGATAGATCTATAGGACATATGAACAATGATTGATTAATCCATGGGTTTGGTGTGGCAACCGGGTGATACAAACAACAGACCAAAAACATGATTGTGATGGGCACATTACTTCACCCAATAATCCAAGCAATGGGGTCCTTTTATGAGCTGGATTTAGGCACACTCCTAGTGAGTGTATACATATATACACTCATGAAGGTGGTACTTAATGATCAAATACTGGTAACCGCAAATATCTGAGTAGCAGTTTTTTTTATTCCCGGAAAGGCTCAGCTCAATTGTGAACTTGCGGGGACTTGGCAGAAAAACAGCATCTTGGTGGGACACTGATTTTGCAAGGTTGAGGGCCAGGCTGAGGGTCTGATTATAGATCCCTGCCAGGGCGGGTGCGGTTCGTCCGGGAGCCGGGCTGGGCTTCAGCATTTTGCTCGGGGGGTCAGTTTGGGTGGTCTCCAAGCCTGAAAGGCCGGGGCTCATCCTGAGTCTTTAGACACATATGAAAAGCTCTTTGAAGCTCTCCAACTCTTACAGTTCCACACTCATATCAGAATCTCAACTCAAATGTGACAGCAATGCTGGGCCCCATGGTCCAGATCACTCTGAGGACCAGGTATCTCCTCCATCATATTCCGATTTACTTAAGTCAGCCATTGTTTTTACCAACTACCTCAGACACAAAGAATCTGATGAAGCCAAAGCCCATGGGGGGCTCTTTGGCAAGCTCTGTGTGTATTTAGTGCAGCCCACCACAAAACCCTAATTTATCCCAACCTTCTGAATCACCTTTTGTCATAACTCTCTCATTCTTCTAGAATGATATAGCAATGCAAGAGCTACTGTCTTGCATTCCACAAAAGATCTTTGCAACAACCCTTGAATTAGTTGGCATGGGTTATTGCAGAGGTTTCTGGTAGCCCATACTCTAAGAGAACCCATAGTTTTTGGATTCCATAAAATGGTATGGGTTATCTCAGAGTCAACTGTATATAGATGTTCTCTGAATTGAGTGCGGGTTCACTTGGCAAATTGGTGTATGTCTTAAGTTGGGTTTGTCCACTTCGTTATAAACCATACAAAACTTGATAGCGCCCATCAAACGAGGTCCAGCACTGTCCGAATCGTGGTTCCAGCGATCGATCAACTTCTTTCAAGACCGAGGGGATTTGTGGAGAATGTAACTCCGCAGTCAGATAAGTCATATAAATTTAATGACCAACGCAGAGATACATGGCTCACGTTCATCTTGCTACGCTGGCAGTATTTTGTGAGACTTGTAATGAAGATATTATTAGACTTGAACAGTCCACCTCATATCGGAACCGCTCAAACGATCAGAAAATGGATCAAACTCGGTGGACATTATCTGAATATCGACCAATTGCGCTGGCAGCGCAAGCCATATAAACTCGGACTTATCGTGGTCTGCCAATGGGATTGTGGGGTTTTGGCTGCCAAGGTTCAGTGCAGTGCCAGCTATGTCTTGATGCTGTAAAGTTTCAAAAAGATTATCTCCAGCGGAGGCCGATTGATGACCACGATATCCTATCCTGGGTCTTGTTCTGAAGTCTAATTCCATTCATGTTTTGCATTACACTGCTTCTAATTCATGTGTTGTGTGTATATTTGCGTAGGAGATTTAAACCACTATACTGCCACCGAGATCTTCTTTTACCCAGGTATACCGCACTCGCTTCATAAATGCCCATGTAAAGGGTGACTACTTCGCAAGCCCAAGTGTAAAGTGTGTATTGGAGTCCGACCGATGAATGGCCGCCGTGTGGGCCGCAAGAAAACCGAAGTCCTCACACGTGCCGATAAATAAAAGGGTTTGGGTACAATATCAAGATAATCGGCACCGCAGAGCAACAGTGAGATGGAAAAGCTCCACACAATTATGATATGGCGAGCAAGCTTTTGGGGTCCGCCTGTGGATGAACTGTCGCAGTGGCTGTGCTTCCAGTCAGTTTCTCAAACAAGCCGATAAAGAGAAGGGTTTGAAGACAGTCTCGAGGCAGATGATGAAAAGATATATAAGGAGCGACCTTCCTGTCTTTCTTCATTTCATTTGTCTTATCCTTGCACATTTGTTTGTCATTTGTCTGATATCGCTGTGTATACCAGCTTACCGTTACAAACTAAATCATCATCTCTTGAGTTTATTTTTCTGACTATAATCAAAGCGTGCTAAAACTCTCACACTGAACAGTGAACGCCATAAGATGTTTCAAAATTTATTCCACTACGTCCTCATTGCCACTACGTTGAGTACCCTGAAAGTATCTGGAGTCGATGGTGAGTTTTGTCATGAGATGCACATCTCTTCAATCAAGCTGACTCGTCATATCTTTTGAAGGGGCCTTGGCGAGAAGGAATATTGCTTTGAATGGGTCAGTCCACTAAACATATAACCTCGATTTTTCTTGCTGAAAATTGATGATTATTATTGTTTGCTTTCAAAATAAATAGAAAGATCAGTGACATAGGACAACGAATCTTTGAGAAAAGCGGGATGAGTGAGATAAGTGAGGAGGAAAAATTGAACATTGCTAACGAAGGCTGGAATAGATTTCAAGCTACGCTCTCCGATTATGATTGGGATCGTTCAAAAGTCGAAAAAGGCCAAGGATCGGATCATAAAAAGTTAAAAAAAGCTGCACTGAAAAGGAAGAAGGGGTACATAACTTTCGAAGATGGCGAGAACGATGACCATTTGCACAATATCATGGCGTGTTTATACGATAACCGAATTCCTGAGATGATCGTCATACACGGTGGAAATGGAGAATTACGACATGCAACTTATAAATGGTTTTGGGATGCCGCACACAAACTTACTGGATGCGATGTTCCAGAACTCTTATTAGGTGAAAAAGGAACCGAGGAGCCATCTGTATTTGATTCAGTCGAAGGTATGGGTGGGCTGGAGGAGACCTATAGGCAACAGCTAGTCGCAAACCCCATGGGTGCCGAAAAACGCAAAGCCATAGCGCAACAGACTTATAAAAAGGTTGCCAACCACATCTCCAAACTTGATCGGGTCCTTATCGGCTTGAAGACGGCGCCAACGGACTTGATGAATGTGATTAATCTGATGAATAAAGTTGATCCAGAGAAAGCCAAAGAGAAGATGTTTGTTGTCTGGTCTTGCCCAGGTGCCTTTTCACTGAATCATAAGGAGTTCCCACTATTGGCCAGATTCAATTTCTATCGCAACTCTCAGGCATCTGACAACCTGCTCAAAAGTGGCGTCAACATGGTTTTGACTGGAAATGATTTGTATGCTACCCGCGTAAGAGGATTCGTGGATGCTGAGTTTGCTGAGAAGATGTCGACTATAGATCCCAAATGGATTGGTATTGAAGGATTTGAAGGCTTGAAGGATCTCTCGGACAAAGCCCCGGAAGGGTCGATTTTTGGTCTCTACCGTACAGTTCAGGAAACGTTCCAGGCCAGAAAAGTGGTTTACGGTGAAAGGTATTTGACCTATGTGATCAAACCTGTCAGGGATTGGTTGGAAAAGCTTAGGCTAAATCCTCAAGAGATAGAGACGGAAAAGATTGAAAGGCCAGGTCCCGACTTGAAAAAATCTGATCTCATGTCTGGCGAAGAGATTGAAGACAAGTTGCAACGATACGAGCAAGAATTTGGTGGCAAGTTGAAGTCCATCCTACAAGATAAAAATGGTCACCAAAAATTCACACAAGAGATAGAAGAGATGAAAAAAGCAATGGATGATCTGGATCACCGTGAAGGACATCTTGTTAGACGATGGAAGCCATTTGCGGACAACAAACATTACCTTGAAGGATGTACAGCTGACCCGCACCTAGAATTTATTCTCAATCCTAACATGCGAAAATCTTCAGTCAAAGAGGTCATTCCTGTGGAAGTGCGGCGTGAAAATCCTGATCGACCTGGCTTGTTGACTATCAAAGTCAAAAAAGGTAGTAATTGCTGGGTTGCATCGGATCTCGATTCAACAGATTTCCGCAACATGTATCAAGGAATGATCAATTTGTTTGCTGAGCACAAGGACGGAAAACTCGAGCTTCCTTCGATTGAAATTTATAAAGGTGCACAGTCCAGAAAACAAGGAGAACCTTTCAGCGTGTAAAGGAGAAGCGTCATGAAAAGGGAATCCATTGGTTCTGATTCAGGGTCTCAGCCGTAGTAAATGCTGCATACTGGATACAAGTTTGTTATTCTTTTGTGAGGTCACTTTTTGCTCTCAAGTGTCTTATGCATGTAGCAGGATCTAGATCAATTCAAGTGATGTAACTGAAGTTTTGAAATTGTCGGTAACTATTGCACATTGCACCTCTGTCATACAAAATGCTGTTACACAGTTCTTGTCTTGTGACTTGGAATTTGATTCCTTTTTCATTAGTTGTTCATGTGGTTTGTTTGAAATACTACCCGAATCAAAGATTGTCCCAATCGAAAAAATCGTGATTTGATGCAACAAAATGATTTTAGATTGCAAAGTTGTTGAGAAACTAAGACCAGCAGGCTGCACTGCAGCATCGTTGATAAGAGGAGTTTTATCACGATATGTACTCAACTTTATCTGTTGAGGAAAATGTGGTATTTACTTCCCAGGGTTCCCTACATTGCTGTACCTTTTGCAAATGCTTGCCACAGTGAAGTATGTCACTTCTAGACTGGACCTCAAAAGTGTATTGACTTCATACATTTGAAGTTTTCTCCCTCATTTTCGCCTGTAACTCATGAAATCCTCTAGCCCTGGGGTGCCTAGCAAACCAACTACATTCGAATTCCAACATCTTGCCCATTGGGATGGTGCGTAATTTCAGTCTCAGATGTACTTCCCGATGACCCCCATACGAAGGCTGGCTACTTTATGAGGTGGAGCTTCCTATGTGTGTAATCCACAGTCACCTATGCAGCTTCATTCGAACGTCAAGACCACTGTCAAATTGAACCATTTATTTGCCATCTACTGTTGGTTGAAAAAGTGTGACGAGACAATTCTCCCGTCATCTGCTGGAGTATTGCAGTTAAACTCATCCAAAATCCTCTTATATTTACTGTAGCTTCAATCTCATGCAGTTTCCTCACTTCCGGATATGCGTCATCTTGTGATAACACGGGTCTTTCCCAAGTTTTTGCCCAACGCAACCATTATATCGGCACCAGGTGTGTTGGTTCTATTAGGTTCTTAAGCTCTGATAAGATTTAATAGGGAACAGAGAATTCAAATTTTAAGCAGACCCATAAAGATTGCCACATGCAAGCATCCTGGGGGGCTTCGGCTGTGTCGAAGTCCTCTTTGTACATTGAGGGCTGAGAGCAACTTTCAAGGTGGTCTCTGTAGGTGGCACCTTTTAGGGATTACTCGAGAGACCCAATGTATCAGAAGAAATGATTTTTGGATAGCGTTAGAATTGCTATGGAGTAAATTGCACAAGCTTGACATTTTCTATCTCCAACAACGATCGCATCGGTTGGCTCACCCGCTTGAAGAGGATGAGTAGGTGACAGATTTTTGGTTGTCCCGTCCAAGTCCACCGCTTGACGTTTTTGGATGCGTCATGAGTGCGTTGGTGGATTCAGGAGTTTCAACCTTTCTTATGAGGAGATGGATCCTTGCTTGTGCAGTCTGTTACGTTGACAACGTTATGTAGTGTCATATGTATGTAGCCGGGCTCGGGAAGAGTAGGGTTACCGAGTCATTTAGAATCCAGTTGAAGTGGAATTTGACGAAATGATAGATTGCTCACAAAGTTAAGATGTTGGACCACTTTCATATCTTCCACCGAGGTAAGTTTCCCTTTTATTAATCAATTTCTTGACTAGCCTAAGGCATATGCACTAACTCTTCTTTCTTCCTTTCTTACAGGTGGAATCGTACTTTGGTCGAAAGCATTTGTTTCAACACCTTCACCAGTTCGGCAAATTATCAGTCAAGCTCTCATTGAACCATCTACCAATCACTCGAATCAGCAGGACGCCCAAAGTTTACACTTGGGCGCATACTCGGTCCAATGGCGTCTTTCAAACGATCTGGGACTTGTCTTTGCTGTTCAGTAGCAATTCTTCTATCTGGTTGTCCACTGTCCTGATCATCTTTAACTACGACCTGACTCCAAACCATGATTTGACCTCCTGAAGGTGGCTTACCAGCGGATCCTTCAACTAACATATATTAATGAACTCTTAGAAGCCGTTCAGTCACTTTTTCTCTCGCTTTATGCCCCTCTCATCAATAATGTCCTGAACCCATCCAGCTCGATCGCCTTCAGCAAAGGCTTCATGTCTGTCTTCGAAGGCTGGGAGAATCGGTTTATGTGCCTACTCAAAGAACTCGAAGCAGGGGCCAACTCTCAATCACGGGCCAAGAAGCTTATAAGCGATCATCACCAGAGTGCGATACAACGAGCAGAGGTCGAACGCATGTCTGATAACAGCCAACGTAGGTACTCAGATTCTTTGATTGTGGAATCTTCACTCCTTGTATTTCTTTTCAAAATCCCAATCACTGAACGCTTTCTCGTCTTGTCTTTGATCATAATTTACTTCAGTTCCTGCTACGGCGAGTACCACAGCAACCGATTCAGAGACAATCGCTCGGAACATAGCTGCCCTAAAGGCACGCCGACGCAAGCCAACCGGTTCCAAAGCTAGCAGTCGTTCCGGAACTGATACAGAGACTGGAGGGCCTAAACCCCAACAAGCCCGTAGAAAATGGGATGATGGAACGATGAGCGCACAGGATATATCACAATATGATTATAGTGAAGACGTCGATATCCCTGCAGCATCCAACTCCATAAAAAATTTGATAGACGATAACGCTCTTGGGATTCGAAATAAGGAAGGAGTATATGAAGTAGCTGATTATGAAGATAAAAAGGAATTGACTGGGGGGATCTTTGCTCGATTCCTCAACAATTTACCCTTTATTGGTCGATCAAACACATCACCAACTCTAACCTCAGCCGAACTCAATCCAATCCTCCAACAAATGCAAACACAATTATTGAAGAAAAATGTGGCACGAAGCGTAGCAGAAGAGATTTGTGATAAATTAGGAGTAGAGTTATTAGGAAAAAAGCGGGATGGCACATCATTGCGAGAATTAGTCAGAGATGCTCTATCGACTAGTTTAAGACAAATCTTGACTCCAAGGACAAGTGTTGATCTATTGATGGAAGTAAGACGAAGACAGAGCGGAAAACCTTATGTGATTACCTTTGTAGGTGTGAATGGTGTTGGAAAATCTACAAATTTGGCAAAGGTGGCCTTTTGGCTTCTTCAGAATCGATTGAGAGTTCTTATTGCAGCTTGCGATACATTTCGTTCTGGTGCAGTAGAACAACTAAGAACTCATGTTAGGAACTTGTCATCAATTGATCAACCGAATGGGATGGTGGAATTGTTTGAGAAAGGGTATGGAAAGGATGCGGCGGGGATCGCGAAGGCAGCCATTGCTCATGGTCAGTTCTTCTTGGATTCTGTAGACGTTCGAGATTGTGTTGGTTCGCCTCTCTTGCTGACGACTGATTGGTTTGGGTTAGCGGAGACGAACGGATTTGATGTTGTCCTTATTGATACAGCTGGTCGAATGCAAGACAATGAGCCATTGATGAGAGCACTTGGAAAAGTATGTTGAGTTCTTCATCGATGTGGATGTACCCTTCAACCAATCTCAACTCATTATTTGCTTCCTAAATCCAGTTGATCAGCGTCAATGAGCCCGATAAAGTGATCTTCGTAGGAGAAGCATTAGTAGGAAACGAAGCAGTCGATCAACTACAAGGTTTCAATACCTCAATTCAGAAATTTAGTGGCCCTATCAGTAGATCTCTAGATGGGATGATTCTTACCAAGTTCGTCTCTTATCTCTATCCTTTTACGTACATTCTTTGGTTTCTTTTTCACGAAAACTAAAAGTGCTAAATAATATAGGTTTGATACGATTGACGATCAGGTTGGGGCTGCTGTGTCAATGACTTTTGTGACTCGTCAACCTATCTGGTTTGTGGGCACCGGTCAAACATATACGGATCTTAGGGTACTTAGGGTTGGACATGTGGTTGAGGCTTTGATGAGGGAATGATGTTAGATAGTCTTGAAAATCAATTGTATAAGTGCTAGAAATGTTTGATAGAAAGATATGAGATTCACCAAACTTCACAGAGTCCCTCAAACATTCTCACGCCCAAAGTCTTCATTCAGCTGCAAGGTGGAAGAATTCCAGCCCCAAAATGCTCAATGGGTGTTTGGGCATAGGAATGTGGAAAAGTCAGAGAGCTTGATGACATGTGAGATATTTGGGGTACCTCATGAGAAGCAAGTCATTTCCCATAATTCATACAGTAAATTCCATCAAGGATGAAATCTCGAACTTTTCAAAATCACCACATGGTCCGTGCGAAGCGCAGCACCGGAGTCGGATTTTTGGCGTGAGTTCCGCCAGGGTATTTTCACAAAATCCATCATTCCACCTGCTCGAAAAACTCCCTAATCAACACTCTGTGAGCGCATAATAAAGAGGGAGTGCTGGCTCCTCCTCTTCAATTTGCCGCCCTCGGCATCTCACAATCTCACAGGCTCAAAAAATTATGTACCATTATCTGGGGCAAACTCGGGGCCAAATGGTCTCAAATGAATTTCAGATGCTGCCCGTCAGATTGGTTTTGGTTGCCAAAAAACGACCTGAGATTAAAAATCATTTGGTGCTTAGCAAGCATCTTAAAGAAAATGCATTATATATTGCATTACAAGCCATGACATCACTGCTGCTTCTGTGTGAGGGTGACACTGTCCTACAAACCAGTGTCAGCACATGTTATCAATACAGACATGAGTCCACCGGGACAAAAGCTTATGTGAGATTTCTTCCCAAGCCCATTGATCAATCAAAAAGGTGTGCTGTGGATACCCATAGCGCTCATCTAGAAGTTGTGAGGAGGGTAGCATTTGTCAGCAACTACCCATGCACAAATGTTTGATACCATTTGGAATGGAGAGCACAAACCTGGGCTTGGATATACTCCGTCCAAAAGTGGCAACCCATCACATCAGTGTACACCAGCCTTTTGATCCTGTTGAGGACTTTGCCAATGCTAGTTTGGGCATCTCCGCCTGCACCACGCCATTGTTGATGATGATTTGGGAACTCTTGATTGTTGAGATCAAGAAACATATGTAAGAACTGGAAGACTGTTATCTCTTGAATAGCCATGAAATGGAATGTATGATAGGTCTTATCTACAAGTGAAGGAGGTTCTTGGCTGGGTGGATGGGGCTTGTGACCATCTAGCAAGAAATGAAATGAGGTGACCATCATCCCTTTGGCTTTGATTGAGCCACCGGTGGATTGCACCTAAGAGATTCACAACGACCTGGTGCTGATTTGGGCTGGGCATATCTGTTTGTTACATATTCAATGTTAGACAAATTGTACACTGTGACTCAATTATATGTGTATTGGAGCTCCTTGTGAGTGGATATTACATACCAAAATACCTTTTCAATGGTCAGGGGGTCAATACGCCGGCTGTTCCAGACAAGTATCAGTTGTGTGTTGGCCTTACATGTGATGATGGCCCTGTTGGTATTTTTCACATTGAAAAATCCCAAAAGGTGTAGTGTGATGTGTATCAGATCTTTCCCAACCCCCCTGTGGATGGGATGGGATGGGATTTCAGGTGACCTTGCTGATGGCCAGCTTGTGGGTCAGGGGTAGGGAGGGGTTCAGATAGATTAGTTTCAGAACCCCCCACTCACTCAATAATTGGCCTTTGGTAATCAATGGGTGATTGTGACTCCAATAATTTATATCAAACAAAAATAATTGAATGAAGTCTTGAGATTTCTTTCTTATATTAGTGAAGGCTATTCATCATGATTGTATATTACATTCTCAACTTTTCATAATCAAATTGAATTATACTACTGTTTATACCTCCATGTCAACTACCACTGTTCCCATCAGGTGGTTCCCATCACAGTTACTCACATGATCTCAATTTGTGAATTCATGAATAAACTTGGTGGTTTTACACCTAAAGAGTTTATGGTGACCTTTCTATCATCAAACCATCCCAACCTGGTCTACCGGAGGTGCCAAATGAAAGTGGGTATGGGTGGCAAACAAACTTGATCAATTGTTAACAATTTGTGCAAATTGGCAGGGAGGTGTGAAAAAGGCCAAGCGGACTTGGAGGAATTAATCTTAGAGGAGGTCAACATTTTGTCTGCATAGATGAGTTGTAGGTGAGGTCCCCACGCGGAAATCACCACTTCTCGGCTCTTGATCCCAGGCTTTGACTATATTGATTGGTCAAGAAGTCCAAAGTGGTGTCTATCCCCGTGGAGTGTTGGTGTTCAATCAACAATTTGAGCATCAGGTACTCAACACTTGAATATTATGGTTATTATTCAAATTGACATATGATTAGAGAAGGAGGATTTACAAGATGATGTGCTAAAAAGAAGGAGAATCTGAATTGAGAATAGTGACATCATAATCAAGATAGTACTTATAATAGTCATGTGTTGTTTGCAATGTGTGATCTCTTTCCTCATCTTTGGAAAGAGAACGTACATACATTAATTTTTTTTTCTCATTGCTATGTTTATGATATGTGTATCTGAAATCATGTTTTCCAGATTTCTTCAATCTTCTCCATAGATCAGTTGATAAAACTACTCAACTTTACTTTATTAGCCTTATCCGCTACACCTTTATAATAGGTATTTCATTGATCAAACTTATATTTCTATTAGAACTTATTTATCTGACTTATCCTGTACGTTGATGTTGTAGGTCAGCTTTCTATCTCACTAGGACTATAGACTGAAAGTCTTATCACATTGTGTATCACATTATCAGGTAATTTATAGTATCTTTGGAAAGAGAACCTTTCTTCAATCTTCTCCATAGATCAGTTGAGCAAACTACTCATCTTTACTTTATTAGGGGTACACAAACATCTCAACCCGACCTTAAAAGCCCATTCAAAAAACCCGTGCCAACCCGATTGATTTTGAGTTTTTAGAGCTAAAAAATCCAAAAATCAATCGGGTTGCCATGGGTTTTATTAGGTTGGGTTGAGATGCTTGTGTACAGCTATCATCCTTATCCGCTACACCTTTATAATAGGTCAGCTTTCTATCTCACTATGACTAGAGACTATAAATCTTCTCACGTTGGTTACCACATTATCAGGTCAACCGTGTTTGAATCATTTCAGACATTTTCATGGTAGCAAGAGATACATATTATTTGATCCATGATCATACTGTTGAATGAGTGATCACGAGCTCCAATCTACTTCCATCAAAAACTTAGCTCCGTCTGCTCACAAATTTGAAGAAGACAATGACAAAGACAGTGAACAGACCATCCTAAACATATCAGAATCTCTAACTCAAAAGCAACCACCTTTATCATCCAAAGAAAACATGTCTCAAAGCATCTCGTCATCACAAATTCCGCCAGTGCAACCTCCATTATCAATGAAAGCAACGGACAGAACTCTTCAAGCCATCCATGTTAATCAGGGTTTATGACAAATTGTCCCAAGTGAACAGTTGAATGATTAGGGGATACATAGTAGAATCTGGCCACAAGATTTAAATTTACAGCCCAATGAGATCTGGCCAAAAATCCGTCCACATGGCCAGATTCAACTTTGTATCCCCTAGATGTAACTTTTTCAGTTGGACATCCAACATAATTTCAAGCTTAGATTCAATCTGGTATGCTGGATATTTAGAATCAGACAACATCAAAGACAAAAAAAGATCTATTATTCACAAAGTAGCAAAGAAGTGTATCACTTCTTGGATCCCCAAGCAACTTGATCCCACCAACAGAGCTTGTTTTGAGCCAAAGATCACTGAGTATTCTTCATCCGGTCCAAAGATTGAAAGTCTACCCTCAAAATTATGGAACACTATTGTCAATCATCACACTGGTAGATCTAATGAATTTTGTCTGCTACTAGAACAATATTTGAACCTAATTGTCCAGTCTCCGTCTACGCCCCTTTTGGATCATTTGGAACATTTTCAGAAAACTGTAAGTTCAAGTCAGGTGGTGGTAATGTGTTGAAGTGTGCAATCGACATAGAGAGAGTAATCAGTTACAAAATTAGAGAAGAGTCGGATATACGAGAAAGGTATTAACTTGAAAATTGCAATCAAGGAAAAGGAGACTTACAGATTAATTAATTGCCCCAATGAGTTTCAATCAACGAGTTACTTATAACAGTTGTCTCTCTTCAATTTACTTCTCTTTCCCCATCTTTGGGAAGAGAAGTGAGTTCATTTTTATCTCTTTCTCTTTATCTCTTTCTCTTCATTGAATACTTATGTTGGTTTATCTGATGTGTTTCAATTTTCTCTTTATCGAATATGTTATAAGTCTTATTATTCCATCGAGTAGAACCAAAGATCAGTTATCACCTTGTGATAACTTATAGCTAACATTATAAACCCTGACTTGATAACAGGTATTGAATGTCTCCTTATTAATTATCTTTCACTTACATTATTTCTGATTAGTTCATTATTGTTATTAGGTCAGAGTCTTTTCTCGTAGAGCATCTTGTAGAAGGTCGTGCTTATCATAGCTTTAGCTTATGCTATTAGGTGAATACATTTAATCTTTGGGAAGAGAATCTTATTATCTCATCGAGTAGAACCAAAGATCAGTTATCAACTTGTGATAACTTATAGCTAACATTATAAACCCTGACTTGATAACAGGTCAGAGTCTTTTCTCGTAGAGCATCTTGTAGAAGGTCGTGCTTATCATAGCTTTAGCTTATGCTATTAGATCCCATATCCGAAGACTCTCATTCTTTCTCATAATGTTTCCGATGATTACCTGGGGCAGAAGTTACTCATCTCTCTGAATAATGCTCACTTTGAGGATGCAAAATCCATAGCCAATCAAGGCATCATGAATTACAATAAAGTTGTATTGGCTCTCAAGAAACAAATGATCACCATAACTATTTTACGGGGTGCTAGACCTGTTCAACATGCTGTTCAACAAGTCAATTGGGTCACTGAAGCCAGTGCTATCTCAAGTAACAACCACTTTGCCAACAAATGCACTAAGAAGAAATGCCTTGGCATTAATCATTCTCCCAATCTTTGTTTCAAGAAGCCTGGAAATGAGCACATGCAAAAGGAGTGGATAGTTTGTTTGGGGCAATGGAAAGGTGAAGTTCCTTCAAACTTACCTACTGCCTCAGCTATAGCTGCATCAAACTCCAAACCCTCTATTGAAGAGCTTGAAGCATATTTTAATTGGATGTTGACAAGCCATGTGTCCGTGGTCCGGATTTCTTCTTCTCACGTAAAGGATGGCACTATCAAGGCTTTGATTGATACTGCAGTGTCACATCACATGTGTATTGACAAGGATGTTGTTCATACCTACAAAGATATTCCAACCTTGAATCAATCATTAACCTTAGCTGGAGGTTCCGCCTCTCTGCCTATCCCCGGGAGAGGTTTGGTTCACATTACTGGTCCGACTGGCAATGTCTTTGAGCTAGTTGACTGCTTACATGTTCCTGAGTTAAAACAAATCTTGATATGTGGTACTATCCTGCTTAAGAATGATTTTATAACTTTCAAGGATCATGATAAATTCAAGATCTCTCAGAACGGAAACTAGCTTTCATTGGTAACTTTATGAAGGATGTCAACTTGCTTTGTGTGAAAGTGAGGATTACTTGTGATTCTGATTCACCTTTGGCCTCTTTGAATGACACCAGACTCATTCATTGGCGATTAGGTCATCCCAGCTTACAATATTTGAAAACCATGCTGGCTGAGAATAGTGTGTTACGCATAGGGGATTTAAAGTCAATTGCTCTTCCTTTGTTTATTGACTGCAATTCATGTGACCTTTCACAGGGTGAAAAAGCTTCTCACTCTTCCACTCGAGAAATCATACATTTTCATGGAGGCTATGTCAGCTCAAATATGATAACCCCAGATTTTTTAGCAATAGTGCTGAAAAACTTTGGTGAGATCAAAAAATCAGTGGCATGCCTTTCTTACACAGCCTTATATCACAAGATCATGGCAGCAGTGTCCACTCACCAAAGTGCTCACAATGATGATGCAATATCTTGCTACCAAGAAGTTGGATCACAAACCACATTGCCCAATATGACTCTGTCCAATACAGAAGATGACAATGCCACAGATGAAAGTGCCCTATTGGCAATGGACAATCTGGTGTATGTCAAAACCATTCAGGTAGACCAAGAAAAGCATAAGCTTTCAAAGGTCAGTGTGGAACATCATGCATGGCCATTTCACGCACTAAACAAAAGCTTACGTTTGTTCCACAGGTAGGCACAAACACTTGTGTGCCAAATGAAAGTGGTTGCTTGCAACCGCCGTTGTAACACCACCTCCATAGCACTGTCAACAAAGATATGTTGGATTGAAAAATACAAGGTATCCTCGGATGGCAATAACCTCAGACGCAATGTCTGAGTAAATGATTCAAGGCAATCTTTGAGGGCAGAGAAAGCCTTAGAGTAATTCAGCAGACATGCAGTCCAAGGGAATGTATACGCAAGGATACATCGGATTTTACAATCCAAGGTATCTTTGCCGGCAGTGTGGCCAACAGGCTCATGGTGTTAGCTGGGGGGGTTTCATGCCGTGTTAACAAATGGCTCAATGTGATGGGCCTCACCACATCCTGCGCAAGTGCTGTGCAAGCCATTGACCACCTAAGAATTGTACAAGAAAATCAAATGATGGCAGCATTTGAAGTCAATCACAAACTTCTCCCCTTACTATGCTATGACAATATTGACATACAACTGAAGATCCACAATGCTTGAATTGAAACATCTGCATGTTTTTTCCAAGGTACCTGAGGATTTTTCATGGTGATTTGATTGTGCCTCTTGGCCAAATGTGCCAAAGATTCACTTGGTCTCACGGCGTTCCTGGAGGCCATGAACAAAGCTGACCGCAAATGCATTAACATGTCACTCTTGTGCCCAAATCCTTCCAAAGTGTTGGCCTGGGTCCTCGTGGTCAAAGCCCAATTAGCCAAGTTCCTTGAGGAATACATACATCACTTGCCTGGAGGCCTGGAGGCAAAAGACCTACCTGATCTTTGTTTCAGACTACCTTGAGCTAATCCAATTGCTATGCATAAACCCAACATCCATTTTCTGTGGATGATGAATGCCCCATATATGTCTGCCAAGGGTGTATCAAGAGTGCTCAATCTGATATCTGGACAAATTGGAATGGAACCCCAAAAGCTTTCCAAAAACGTGTTGATTGCAGCTGGAGACGTTGTGTCCAACCAACTGCTCAAGAATCTGCAAGTGAAGAGGGTCCCTCCCTGTGACTTGGTTGAAGGTTTTGGACGGGTACTTTCAGTGTTTGGTGGTGCTCATACTACGTGGAACTTTGCAAAGGCTCATTGGGTCCTTCACTGGGGGAATTTGGCCAAAGAAAATGACACAGGGGTATGGAGCGCGGCTTTTTTGTTAGGTCTAGAGTACAAGAATCCGCCAGCTACGCAGAATTTCAACACCATCATGTGTTTGTGTCTACTTGGACATAAAGCCAATCTAGTATTTGTTTTTAGGTCAGTTTTTTGGCTACTAACAATGATTACATCTTGTGTAAAATGAGGTCATCAAGTTGCTTGATGACCTTGATTTGCCCGACACGGCCAATGTGGTAATCAATATATAGGGTTAATCAAGAAACATCAAACAATTATATTATTATTAGAAGAATTGAAGTCTTTAGAGCAAGATTGGGTGTTTTTAATATTTCATTATTTCATTGTATATTGATTATAAATCAATATTATGTAATCATCACTTGTTTAAATTATAGTTATTCAATTTAAAATAATTTAAACATTATCAGAAAGAAAAAAAGAAAAAAATCATAAAAAAGTCGAAAATATAGGTATAAGAGTTGGAAAATGGGTTTTAATATATTATTGTGGGATTTCAAGGTTCAAGAAGGCTTTATTATTAAAGAGGAAGGTCACATAAGTCACCCAAAACTTTAATCATGGGAAATGATAAGGGACAAGTGAAGTTATTTAATATAGAGGGGATTTTGAGGATGGTAAACAAGGCCCAAGGGTACTACAGGATTAATTCCTGTGTACATAGTGATGTCATTGCACAGGGGGGAAAATAAAATCTCACATAGATGTGAGCAGAGGGTACCTTCCTGATAACTCCAAAAATGTTTCAATTTCCTTCAGATTCTTTCAATTCACCATTTTGGTGGTGCCAACGTGCTCAGCCTGTAATACTTAGGTATTGCTTAAGTTTGCTAAAGCATGCTCATCTTCATCTTGGATGAGCCTCTCTTGAGCATGGATGAGTGCTCAGGACCCAGCTGACACATCACTGTATACTCAGAATCACCTTCAGAAGGGTCCAAAGGATGTCACTGAGTATTGGCTGAGGGGCCGCTCAGCTAGTCCTAAGTGGCATTCCTGGGATTGGAAGTATCCAAAGGATTTCACTCAGTATTGGCTGAGGGGATGCTCAGTTCAGCACGGCTGCTCAGCAAATCCTCAGTGGTATTCCCACAGTGCCCGTTGAGTGCGTCCTCAACGTTGAGGTCACAGCTAGCGTGTAGTTTTGTTCACATTTCGTTTACACGAAGGAGTTATCTGTAACGCAGTTCTCTGAAAAACACGAAGAAAGGGGAGATTTTGCTCAGAGCTGAACAATAGTAACTTCACCGTTACTCAAAGCCGTTCAGCTCCTTTTCCCTTCAATCTGATTCATCACATCTCATCTTTGGTGATCTGGTGAAGATCAACTCATTGTTGACCTAGAGCTGAATACATACAAACAACTAAACTCAACAAAGTCCCACGCTGCGTCTCGCAGTGGGACTGTGTTGAGTTTAACAAACAACCAAATTTTTCATTGCACGATCAGTCTAACTATCAATGTACATACATATTTGAATACCTCTCGTTAGGAAGGTTCAAATGAATCCACAGATTTTTCATTGGTAACTCGGTCGATTGATGATTCCACTTGATCACAAGGGGCTCACACTGTTCTCAAGAACCTCTACTTATTTCTGATAGATTTTTGTCAATTTGGATGAAGGTGTATGTAAGTTGATGTAAGACAGAATTTCCACAACAGTTTCATGGTGATAACCAAGGAGATAAGACCGCCCAAGCCGTCCTGATTATATGGAGAGCACAAAGTCATATTTACAATTGATGATGAAATTTATCAGTCCTTAAACCTCAAGGCTAACTGTATCTCTAAGAACGGTCTGCGCTTCTCATTCACCTGAATTCTAAAATCTTCTCGTTCGCTTTGTTATCAAAATCTTGAGCTAATGTTATTAATGATGAGTGGTTAGTCTTTATTGATCTGGATCTGAAAGGAACATTGATGACTAGTTCATGTCAAATATGTCTCGACAATCTACAAGACATCAGGGTTGTCTGGGAGAAAGAAGGAAGAGATCCAACAGTCAATGAGTTGATCTCCCTTGAATCGAACGGAAGGGAGTGTTTGCCTATGTTGTTTACAACTTCCTGTCCATCGAGACTTTTAACCCCCATATTACTCAGTAGGTGTTGATTTTCAGTCAAAGGCTAAGCCTTGACTGTATAAGCCATTATCCTCAGTCGACTAGGTGAATGGGTAATGTTCGGAAACGATTCAATTGCGAGTGAATCTGTAGATAGCACTGTGACCTCGACGTCGAGGACGCATTCAACGGGCACTGTGTCCTGGGATCAGGAGGTTCCAAAGGATGTCACTGATTATTGGCTGAGGGGCTGCTCAGCTAGTCCTCAGTGGCATTCCTGGGATCGGGATCAGAAGTATCCAAAGCTCAGTATTGGCTGAGGGGATGCTCAGTTCAGTGCAGCTGCTCAGCTAGTCCTCAGTGGTATTCCTGGGATCAGGAGGATCCAAAGGATGTCACTGAGTATTGGCTGAGGGGCTGCTCAGCTAGTCCTCAGTGGCATTCCTGGGATCAGAAGTATCCAACAGATTTCACTGAGTATTGGCTGAGGGGCTGCTCAGTTCAGCACAGCTGCTCACCTAGTCCTCCGTGGCATTCCTGGGATCAGAATTATCCAAAGGGATGGTTCCCATTGTGTTTTTCACATTTGGTTGGGTCTCTAACCGCTCAATCACATTTGGTCACTTGACTGTGCAGGCTGAGCATTGGAGGGCCCAACATGACCTGAGCAGATGAGCTAGCCCTCCCTCAGGCTTCTTGGCTAAGGGATAAAGCCTGAGGAAGGCCTAACTCATCTGCTCAGGCCATGCTGACCATTTGATCAGATGATGAGTTGAAAGAAAACTGGAGGAAAATTAGAAGAAAATTAGAAACAAACTCTTGGAGAAACCTCCAAACTTTCTCTGCTCACATCTATGTGAGCTTCGATTTTTCCCCCTGTGTTGTGGGATTTATGGCGCCAAGAGTTTTTCAGATTAATTTTATAGTTATTCTTATGATTGGATTTATTCAGGATGATCTTTTGATAGAAGAGAAATCAATATTAGATGTGAAGAGAGGTGGAAATGGTCAAAATCCGGTGAAAGTGAAGGTTTTCAGCTAACTACATATTTCAATCCCTGTCATATCAGGATGAGTGATAGTTCATTTGATAAAGAATACTTTGTTTCATAATGTACAACCTCCAAATCAATATGTAGTAATTGAGGATTAGTGAAAAAGGTATAAGGAAACAAAGAAAATGGTGTGACTTTCGGATTTTGCACTTACATACACACATGTAGCAAAATTTACATGACAAAGAGCTTATTTTCTCAATCTCTAAGAGCATCCGCAATTGTCGGGTTAAGTCGCAAGAATAGCTAAGTATTTAACTTACCAATCTTGAAATTTCCACAAGGATCCCACTATTTTCCGCCCTCAATTTAGTACCCGGAGCCCTCTATCCGGCCCGAGCAGGGGCTCCACGCGAATAATCGCCCCATCTCTCGAAAAAGGGGCGCCAGCAGGGGCGACACCTCTCTTGTCTTTTTTCGTAAAAAAAGTGATTTATTTTCTTTTCGAAGTCTCAGTCTAACTCATGCAATCAATTCCAAACTGCTCACTTGTGCAAAGGTGGCATGGCATAAACATAGGTTGAATTGGCATATAGCATAGGCATAGGAGCAAGCAGAAAGCAAAGGTCATATAGCTTAGTACAACAAGCGAGAACTGTGTGGCATACATCATATAGACACAAGAAATAACAACAACAAGACTACTAACGAGCGTGAGATGAGAGATAACAACAAAAAGTAAAAAAAACGAGCGAAAACAGAAATGAGAAATAACAACAAAAAGTAAAAAGAAACAAGCAAAAAGGAAACCATTTCCATCTAAACATTTACATCAAGCACATCTCGACTAGCCCATAAATCCAATTGCACTTTGTACCTGCTCATCCAAGCGGGAATTTCGGTGGTAGTGATGGTAGGTGAGAGGGAGTGGTCGTATAAGCCGTATATCTCAGGGAATGGAAACATATTTGACCCACAACCCAAAGTAACAAAATGATCACCGTTGACAAAGCCTAGAATGATTGGTTCCTCCTTGTTAGGTGGAGTGCGAAACGGAAAAAACGTGTAACAGTTGGATTCCACAGCCTAAGTAAGGCATACGCATCCAATATCCTTCAGTAAATTTGTAACCCTGTGGACTAAGACGTTTCAGCAAATCATCGACTATTTCGGTTGCATAAGGTGCAGTACGGCGAGTTTTCATTCCATGGGGCTTCATCCCAAAGATTGTTGATATTAGTTGCTTGTGAGTTTCTCGATGATTGACCAGCTCATCGCGTAAGTGGCTTTGAACTAAAATGTAAAAGTCCTTGTTGTAACATTTAAGTGCTTTCGCAATGGCGTAGTATCCACAATTGCCTTTGGCAGGTGGATTAAAGACCGACTTGATGTAAGGAACAAGGAAAGAAGAGAAGAAAACAACAAGGACGGAAGGACGGGGAAGAGGAGGGAATTACAGTGGGGGTGCAGGCTTTTAGGGTGGAGTCCGAATGGGACTCGGCCCGTTTCCGGGCTCATGAGCTAATAAGAGCCCTTTTGGTTGTTTCCAAAAGGGCGAAGTCAAATTCGACGCCCTATTACTTAATAGGGGGCAAACAATGGTGAAATAGGGGCTCTGACATCAGAAGATGTTCACGTAAAGAGCCCCTGAGGTCCGACCCAGCCAAAATTTGGCTGAGCCCACTCGGGTTGCTTCGGGTATTGCGGATAATGCCCCAAAACTAAGGGGCGCCGGATCCTTGCCGAGGGGGCGGAAAATAGTGGGATCCTTTCCACAATGGTGAAAATTCAAGGAATCTTTAGTTAGCTTTGCAACAAAAAATTGGTAGGCTGGGACAAAGTTATCCCAGCCTACCAACGCGGTAGCTAACTCCGTGCCCTTGAATTTTGAAAACACAACACCCACCACACTACTTCCACACATCAAATCACTCACCAACCCTACACAACTTCACTGATGTACCTCGATCCCAACTTGAAGGTTCACTAACTCGTCCACGACTCCCACTTCAAGTTTCACCTCCATTTCATTTTTCTTTTTGCATTGATCTCAATCAATTAGTTGCATGTTATCAGATAATAATAGAGTTGTCCAACAAGAACATGCTCATGATGGAATTGATTGAGTAATGGATGTGTGGGATCGAAATTAGAAGATGGTAATTGATCAAAAGTGAAAGATCAAGCTCACATTGATAGATGATAACCAAACACAGGAGCACTTGTAAAGAATGAATATGTGATAAAAAGTTATAAAAAGGGGCCTCTGATGAAAACAAAACAGTTGATCAGATTTGAAGTCAAACATTTTTGAGGACGCAGACAATCAAAAAGGAACAATTGGGTTGACTTAAAAAGTGAGGACAGCTTAGCTTCAAGCTACATAGAGCTGACGACTGTAGGCCCAGTCTTTAACTTGGAGTTTACATTTCTTTAACTCCAAGTTAAAGACAGCCACTGTGGGATTTTGTGTCAGATTACTCAACTCTGGCTAAAGATCTTTAACCTAGAGTTAAGTAACTCCAAATTTAATGCAAACGGTTGCGGATGCTCTAAAGCTCAATATGTTCATTGATAACAAATGGACCCTTGATAAGATCAAAGTCATTAGAATGTTCCAGATTCCATTTCACTTGCTTTTGAGACCGCCCCCCATGAGTTGTTTTAAATTGACACTTATCCAGACACTTTTGTTTTTTACACTCCTTCGACAGCTAAAAGAGGGCAGTCAACCCTTTGAAGGGGGTTCTGACTTTAGTAAAATCCTAGAAAATTAGAATGACAAAAACACCAATTTCAATGGAGTTCTGAATGGTTTAGTCAAATTTGTGTAACAAGAGTTTTTCATAATTGTCCCTGACTAATCAAATCTTTCAGCATTTTTAATTGTGGGTAAGATGTGATTTGAGTTGATGACTTTGAAGCACACCTGACTATAGAATTGTCTTTGGCCAGAAGGAAAAATCCCTGGACATTATGCTGCTATTTATGTTCTACAACCATGATTACACAGTTTTTATATTGTTTTGTATCAACATCACTTGTTTGCCTCCCTGTAAGAATGATTAAATGCTTTTCCTGTTATTATAACATTACAAACTTTGGGGAAACCTTTGGATCCAGTCCAAAGTCCCTAAGGCATGCACATAAGTGACTACTGAGGTATTGGGTAGAGGTGATAAGCAACATTGGCTACGTGTTGTTTTGTCATTTTCAACTTAGGTTACTATATCAGGCACTGGCATTATGAGACTTAAGTTGGTTCACAATTCAACTGTTGCAGGCGGGCCCGCATAGTCTCTAGTAATAAAAATAGATGAGCCAGAGGAAGGATAAATTCAGCATTGTTCAATGCTACCCATGGCTACACTTTGGCAAGTCGAAAGTGGGAAGCAGAGAGATCCTGGTTGATCACAATCCCAAATTGCTGAAGCCCTGCCATCATGACAGGGCACCAAGATTTCCGGGGGGTGAATCCGGATTTAAGAATATTAATGACAAGCTTCTGGATTTGCCCAAAATTTTTCATATTCTTTCTAATTTCATTCTTCAAACCAAACATTTTGTTCACTTCAACTCTTATCCACAAGACCACAATCAAGACAAGAAGACGTGTACTCAGAGCAAAAAGTCATGACTCATATTTAAAAATCATTTCAAAAAAATACTCAGGTTTCAAAATCATACAAGTTAAGAGCAAACTTGGTTCGCCCAAAACCTGATTAAACCCCCTTATCCCTGCTCAAAAGTGGTGTAAACCCTAATGATACCATAAGGTAGGGCACACTTAACGCACACCTCTTGCATTCAAGTGTACAATATCTCCAGTCGTCTCCATCTTCTCTCATCATTTTCATCCAATTTCATCCAATATGGCTTCGTCTTTGCCCTTCTGAAGCTTATTGATGATTTCCAAAGGTATATATTTTCTCATATTGTTAGAATTTGAAGCTTTTAGTTCGAGAACTGACTGTTGCACCTTTGACTTTTTGGATCTTGACTAGGTGTTTGTTTCAACTTGATTGCTTCATTGACATCACCAACCATCATGTGAACCAACAATCAATTGATTGTCTGATTTTGATCCTTTATCCTCAATTCACCGGACTTGGATTGAGCATTTGATTAACTAAAGATTCGGGCAAATTCAAAAGAACGACAAAACTGAATCGATCACGATGACTAACCATAAATATCTTCAACAACAGTTATAAGATGTAAGTGTATCTTACCATGATTTACTAGAGCATGACTCTCAGTTTAAACAATTAATGACTCAATCCTTTTCTTAATAGATACCATAGACAGGCAAAAATTGAAAATATCAGATCAGGACAAAAATCATCTAGAATCATTTCACATTACAGAATGTTTTCAATGAGGTACAATCTATTCAACCACAGCTTTGTTATATCACACCAGAACAGTTTTATAATGAAAACACATGATATCTCAAATCAAAGTTTTATCCTTAACTGTAGCCTAAAGATACAATGAGAAACCATGCGAATGAAACCATTGAGATCTTTACCTAAAAGCGAGTTCATAGTTCAAGTCAGTTTCAAAACGAGCTTTTTTTGAAGGTATTAAGCTTAGGAGAGTGTCTGATAACTGATTCATGTTGGCATTGTTGAAATAAACATTCGAAATCAAGAATTCTGTCATGATCAGATATCAGGATCATTCAAACCAACAAAGAATGACAAAATCAGCAAGTACAGTTGTATTTGATCATCTCCTTTGTCTTAAATGAGATTATTCATCTCAAATTATTAACAAGTTTCAAAATCTTCAGCCCATCCTGTCAACTCAACTTATCAAATTAGGACATCAGTAGCAGTTTGTGATGAATTGTATCCATCAAAGCCAACTCCAGTTGAGTTAATCTTCCACTTCCACTGACACTCTTTGCTGACATCGATTGCAGGTTTCAGATTCAATGTAACTAATCATCAATTGACTTTCAGGATGTTCAAAGCCCCTTACTCCCAAACAAACAGACAAGATCAACATCAATCTTTTCATGGAGCAAAGTCGACTTTTTTACCCGATGAAAATCAACTTTCCACTCGATCAAATTCATGCTCTGTTCTCGACTTGATTCGAGCCTTTCACTTAATCCAAATCACCCTTTTCACTCGATCACAATCAATCTTTCAAGATCAAGCTTTTCACTTGATTGAAATCAGGCTGTCTCATTGACTCAAATAAAGCTGTTCACTTGATCCAAACCAAGCTATCTACTCTATTACATTCAATCTTCTTATACCCTCAAAATTGGGACTTTTACTCAATTGAAATCAAGTCTTGTTATTGACCCACATCACACCTTGCACTCAATTAAAATCGAGCATTTTCCTTGATTAAAATCGATCATCTTATTGATCTTGATCAAGCCTTCCATCGATCAGAATTAAAATCAAGCCTTTTCCTTGATTAAAATTGAGCATCTTATTGATATGGATCAAGCCTTCCATCGGTCAAAAAGAAGCCTTTTGCTCGATCAAAATCTATCTGTTTACTCAACAATTGATTTTGACTTCAATTATTATCTTATCTCAGCAATTATTATTCAACAGTAAGTGTAATTTGAAGTCGATTTACACGGTTGAGTAGACTTTATAATGATCAGATGTTGATTCCATACAATTGATTGATTCATTTGCTAAAAGTGTTCTTGAAATCAGGAACAGATTAGCTGTTAAATATCAATCCAAAAATGATGATTACAAGGAACAAACTCTAAATTGGAGAAATCCCCAGCTTCAAGCTCAGGAGAATACAACTAGATGTAGTCTAATCTTGGTAGTTTATAAGCAGTATGAGATTTAAAGCTAATTCAAATTTGCTTTGTTGACTGCTATAAGTGTATTATTCATCACCTATTGTATCTTAAAATCAATCAAATCTGACCGTTGATTAGCAATACTATGGCTGATAAAGCATCTCAAAGAATCATCACCAAAGGTTAGGTAACCCTTTTTGTTAACTGAATTCAAGAATACAAATGTAATCATAATTTTCTTGCGCATATTCAGACAGCAATCTCAGAATTCTCACTGACCGTCTAAACATTTACAACCACATCCAAATTCAATCAACCAACTGAACAGAACTTGATTAGCCAACAATCATCATAAAAAAAGGTTGATATATTCCCAATCTATAATTAAAAAAATCAAATCACGTTGAATCAACACTTTGGGTTGGAACCTACTCCTGAGAATGACAATTTCAAACCCATGATCCCCTTATAGTCTACCTTAACCCAAATCACCTATTGATCAAAGGCACACCATTGAACTTCAACTTCAAGTCCAGAATTCCAATACTGATTGCTGAAATCATCGCAATTGAACAATCAATTAAGCTATATCCTAATCAACAAATTGTAAAATATGGACTCATTCTAAGAGTGGAAGACATAAAGCCCAGTATCAAAAGCCATCAATGTCAATCAATTCTTCAATTGAAATATGAAATTTTGGGTATAGGTAAATTTTTAAAATCAACCAAACTCAAAGAAATTGATCAAAGTTAGAGGATGATGCAAGATATTATTGAAGCGTGGTTAGATGCACTCATGGAGAACAGGACAACAATTTGAGTAATCCAATTCAAGTTGGCAGTGTATCAATCAAATGAAATGATTTGAATCAATTTAATCAACAGGTGAATTCAATTGACATATATGAATGTGAAAAGTGGAAAGGTACATGAATGGATATTTATGAAGAAGGATTGGTGCAAACATTTAGCATTCTTTCCAGACAAAGAATTATAAAAGAGAGAGAAGTAGTAACACTACACAAAATTTAATGTATTCTGTACAGATTTCAAAAATGATTTTATTACAAAAATGTAGATTACAAATTACTGAATTAATTTTATTACACAAATAAGCGTGTAGAGATGAGAAAAAATACCAAGGTAAACTGAGAAGTATTGAGTTAATCCACTTGAGTATCAAAGATTCCGGTAACGTATCCAGATTTCATAAGACTTTTCCCAGTCTTCATCCATAAACTATCTGATTACCAGAAGATTTCTGCTGATCTTAGGCTACCCGAAGTAAGGCAAACTTGTATGTACTCGCAATCGTTGCAACTCATCAGGTCTGCGGTGTGAACAGATCCATCAATAAGCTACACGACAGTGGAATTCAATTCAATTATACGCAAACAATAAGCCACATGAGGCTCTGGTGATTTTCTGTAGTGATCATCAAGCTTCCAGATCTAGCAGTACGTATGTTTCTTCTCCAGTGTTATACCCCCACCGGCCTGGTTTTGGTTGTCATCACCTGATCCGCTGATCAACTCATCAAATGATGACAAACAATGATCTGTTAATTTCGCATTCAGAATCACCTTTGAGAAGCTTCTTTTCATTAGAATTTGCAAATTGGATGACAATCGGGCCTTTATAATCAAGCTCTCATGGTTGAAGTTTTTTTGTACGTACCCTTCCTCTTTGATGATCTGTTCTTAATTCACATCCATCTACTGATTCGTTACCTGATTATAATCCTTACCTCTTCCAGCATTTTTAGTTTGAAATCAGGTTATCGCTTCGATCTTACTCTTCCCAACACCCTATACATCGTTAATTGCTAAAATATGCCTGATATTTTTGACCCCAGCGCTCCCGGTGTAACCAGACAAATGATGATTGATTGGATGCATATCAATCATCCAATGACTACGGTGAGACCAAGAATCGGTATAGACAAACTTTCGGACATGGTGCGAGGGGAGCAGCCTGAGTGTGAGCTATCCATCTTGAGACTGATTATTCTCCATCCTTGTTATCAACTCTTATTGATTACTATGACTCTCGTTTTTTGATCTCATTCTATCAGTCTTTCCAAAGCTGACTAGTCATGTGCCTGCTTTAGCGACACTTGGTACTGCAAGCAAACCCAAGGCTGAGACATCGAAACATGGAAACATCACTCAATCACACACCACAAACACGAAGCAGACCGCTCTTGCTCCAATTGAAACCGTCCAATATCACCCCCCAAAAATCAACACCCTTCATGAGAACTTGATCAACAAAACGAAACCAGTCTCTTCATCACCATCACCGTCTTTTGTTTGAAAGCGTGCAGTCGCTTTAGACACCGGAAGTGAAAATGGACCAAGTGTGAAGCAGGTCAAAACAGGAGGTATGTACACTGAAACACAACATACCTGACATTTACTAACCAAGCGTGTATAATTATAGAATCTAAGGTATCTTTAGAATCCAAGGTTTCACGTGTGCGTAAGAGCAGTACCACACATAAAAAGAAAGTAAGTCACCTTTTTACTTTGGACATTTTCATCATGATTGTTCGTAGTACTCAATGCTTCGAGTTCTCCTCTCGAATACTTCACAGATTACTTTGAAGCCTTCTGAAATAGACCAAGGTCCATCTGACGCGACTCAAAATGAAATCAGCAAAACTAAAGCGGTCAAGTTTGAAGAATCAGAAAATACATTGATCACAGTGTCAAATTTGGAACCTGCGATGTCAAGTGCTGCTACAAGTGGCACCATGAAAATCAAACACAAAATTTGTATCCCACCTAAGCCTGAACTCACCAGGACCAATGAGGTCATGGACCTCATCGACTTTTCAGACACAGATGTTTTGGACACTGGGAATCTAGGTGACGACTTTCTGTTTTTAATATACCTCCATTGAGTCTTTTAGTTAGTTAATAAACTTATTCTGTCAGTGATAGGTAAGGATATCCCACCAATCTCTTTTGACACATCAACAGAGACCTCAACTGCAGTCAAAGGCATCAAAAAGTCCGGAGTCGAAGTATTTCTAGAGGAGAGAAGCCGTGAAGAACGCAGTAAGTTCCGGATCGATTCTTTTGAACAACGGATTTACGAGTCAAAATTGTATTCTAACGTTACTTCATATCTGTACAGTCTGTGCGCTCGAAAGCTCTAAAGCGCAGATGGCAGAGAAGGCTGAAATGAATTCAATGACCCTATTTCAACACACCATGCGACTGGAGCAAATTGGTTTGTCAATCCACATTCTCGGATTTCACGTGACTCAGATTTCTGACTGACTCGTATAGATCATTCGGTTTCCCACCTCAAAACCAATGTAAATCGGCTTGATGGAGAGATTTCTGCCGTTTCTACCCTGGAAGCCAAGCTTGAGGCTTTACAGAACCAAGTGCTTGATTTGCGTCAACAATTGGATATCGCAAGAGATGATATCTCCACGCACGAGGATGTAATTGCCCGCATGATGGAGCAGGATGAAACAGAAGGCAGCTCTGACGCCTAGGGCTCTGATGGGTCTGAAAATGTAAAGCCTGCTTCTAAATTGTTATTTATGGCCTTGAGACTATTGTACAAGATATTATCTGTCATAGAGTACATAGATCTTTGCCTTGTGGATCTTTGTCTCCCAAGTTTCTTCCGGTGTAAGTTTTTTGTGTCCAAGTTTTTTTAATAATAAGTGGCGCAAATAATCAGAATATCCCTCTAGACTTATAAGTTCCTTTCTTATAACCATCCACCTCCCTATTTTTTTACCTCCAAATTACTTCTTTACATTAAAAAACTGTTCGTCGAACCAAAATTCTTGTTTCTCTTATTTGTATGGTACATTCGCAATGTATCCAGCGTCTCATAATATACCTACCATTGCCTCCTGCCTCTGCTGTGTATTCCCCAGTGTGCAAAGTGGCGTGACCCAAAGGAAAGCAAACACGAGCTCCAGTATTGAGCGCGCTCGCCTCATGATGCCAACCTAGAGATCAAAAATCGAATATATTGAAACCAAGATACTAATTAATATGTACAACAAATTCAAAATTTGAGCCGATCAAGATCGGGGTTGATCTTGATTTGGATGACTTGATTGCAAGAAGTCGATTGAAAAAAAAAATTACATTCTGAATTGACTTTAGATATATATATATACAGTGTCTCATTTATATAACCCACTTCACAAAAACATAAGATCACCTGCTATCACCTGACAACCTGCTATCATCAATCCGATTTATTTCCTTTCGTACAAACGAAGCCAGTTTTCAACCTGCTCGTTCTTGTTACTTTCTTGATCATTATAAATACCAATTATCACCTTCAAACTCCTTATATAACATCAGTCATACATCATGTCATACGATCAGATCCAATCCTACGTTTTCCTACCCAATTATATCCTTGATTATGTTGTTGGTGACGATAAGCCTAGAATTGATCCCGACCTCTTCATAACCAAAGCCACTCCCTCCCAAATCGTGGAGGTGATACTAGCATTTTATCCTCATCTCCAATTTACTGACAACGCACGCCACGATCATGAGCTTCTCTTGAAAATTTTCATCGAAATGGTCGCCCCACGTCTATCTAATTTAGTCTCGTCTTTCAATTGCGAAAAAAGCTATGTTCAAGCATTATTCGAAGCCCCCATTTACATACCTTCGCAATCTACCAGATGGGTCAACTCCAGTGCGGATATCGATACCAAACGAATTGGAGACTTCGAAGCATACGTTCTCCAAAACTTCAAGAATGGGAACTACCGTCTTGCAGCCGAAGAATTAAACTCACACTTTCTCCAGAACTACAAGTTTCTGAAGAAAGAAGAGATTGATGAAATCAGTCACGTTGAAAATGAAGCTGTCGAGGTCCTTCAAGAGACTTTACACCTTGTTCGAGATTCCCACGAGTTGATCGAAAGTATCCAGTTTCGTCTGCGTCAGCCTCAACTCTCACGAACGGAACGTGAAGACTTTGAGGAGCAGTTAAAAAGTGCAAATACTTCATTGAAAGCGCGTCAGGAGATTTTTAATACCATGGTCCAAAATGTTGGATTCATCACTGCATTTATCAAGCATCATACGTAAGTTCTTCATGACAAACATTGCATGATCATTTCCGATTTACTCGTTACTAACCATATATATATCAATTGCTTAGGGATATCCTTGTCAAATACCAACTAGCTCCTTCAACCTAGCCCTTCCTGACGCCATATATCAACCCGTGTCAGTTTGAAGGTTGGTCAATTTTCATCAATAAGCATCAATTTTCGTATTGACATCCTCGATGATTATTGCAGTCACATTCCGAAATATGCGCTTCATTTTTTCTTCTGTAAATTCTGTCCATTTTATTTGGAATTGAAGGATAAAACAATCTCATTTGTGACACCTCATAGGATTTTCCATATATGATTAAAGCTATCAGATCGATCATGGTTATACAGATTATTTATACGAATATTCATACACCTTCTTGAGTTATACTAAATGTTTATCTATTTTATTTGTAGTTGGATAACTCCATCTATGGAGTGATTGTGATACCTTCTAATGTTCTCATACACAATTAAAGCCATCAGATCATTATCAGCTTCACAATTATTTATACACCTTATTTAAGTATGTATGTGATATACCAATCCATAAATTCTCCGCTTCGATGAGGTGTCAAATGCAATAAACAGGACGAGATATCATGAAAAAGGGAGTCGCACATGACATATACAACTCTTGTTGTCAATTCCTGATAGCACCGTTGCATGAACGATGCTGGTGACTCTGTGATGTCTCAATCTTGCGGGTAATTTTTATCATTCAAAATGGCCATCCTATCCTCTAACACTAATATACACCATTTCTTAAAAGGAATCCTTATCTATATACATATGAAGAAATGGTGACAAGTTACGATATCATTTGGTTCAACAGCAACAGTAGACTCCATCTACTCAGAGTCAAACGATACAATGTAGATGATGACATAGACTAAAAAAAGGCTTCAATACATCGATCAAATTATGGAGTTTCAATGTTACAGTCACATTCTTTTAAGATAAGTACCAATTTGAAATTATACGTCCTAAAATTTGCTGGAACGAGCTTGAATGTATCCTTGGACTTTAGGTGATGTCAAATTCCTGCTGGGTATCGAGATTCCAATGCTTCAACCCTGGCATGAAGTGCACGAATTGCTATCATCATCTCGTCCAGGTAGCTGGCTGAGAAGATAGTTAAAGTCAGCTAATGAACAAATCCTATACGCTCACCATGGCGGTCAAATGTTACGTACTGGTGGTTCTATGTTGAAGTTGTTGCTTTGACATTGAAAGGGGAATGTTCGTGTTATGAAAGGGTGTTTGTGGATAGGGTGATCGAATTGAGAGTGCATCCAATATTTGCTGTTATTGTTGGTGGTTTGTTTGGAATTCAGGAGATGTTTTAAGGGATATTTTGGATTTTAATTCAGACCTAATTACAGTAGTTGATTACAGTCCTTTGTATAAAAAAATACGTAGTCAACTGTCTTGATCAAGGTCGGACTTTTGTAATCACTTGATTACAAAATTCAGATTTCAGATGACCCAAGTCAAAAGTTCATGGCTGCCTTTGTTCACAACAGACCAAGACTCAACGCTTACACTTGTTTGCGCTATTTTCCCCAAAACCTTGGGATGACTATCTGGGCAAGTTAGTGGGACAAGATCTCAGCAACGGGATTCATTGACGTCAACTCAGTTTCCATGAACGAGACGCAGAACTTATCCTAAGTTTACTACCTCTGCTTATATCCCGTTGATGTGATGATTAATCTCTCCTATAAGATAATTGCTAACTTTCTGTTTGTCACCACTTGCGTTTTCGGTCCTTGTTTGGCTAGCTTTTCAGAAGTTTTAATTCTCTGGAAGTTTGATTTTTGCCTATTCGCATCTGATCATCTACTTTAACTGTCTCTATTTCGATCTTGTTCGCCTGCATACCATAATCATGCCAGCAAAGGGATCCCGCGGCCGGTCGGTGCTTCGTTCATCAACAATCAGTGATCCACCTCTGGTAGAGCCACCTAGCACCAGGTGTAAACGTAAACAAACTAACGTGGCAGAGGGTGAAAATAATAATGATATAGTACCTTCAAGAAAGAAAACGAAACGTACTACAGGTGGGCTAAGCATGGTAAATCTAGATTCCGTGCGTTCAAAGCTGATTTTGCAAGCTTGTTTTCTGAAGAAGATCATGCAAAAGGTGTCGTTGAAGACGTCAGTGTTGTTGGACCGAAAACATCTCGGACCCGTCTCCTGGAGCTGCTTGAAAAAAGGATCTCAAAAAAGGAAAGAAGACTCTCGAGTAAAGCGCCTCAAAAAACTCCCAATCCGAATTCACCAACAGCTCATGTTGAAGGCATTAAAGGTTTCATTTGCTCTCAAAAAACTCCCAGTCCGGATGCACCAATAGCTCATGTTGAAGGCCGAAGTCTTGATTGTTCAACGTCTGAAGAGGCTGGTACATCGGATCCTCAGGAAATAGACTATCAAATCTATAGCAACAAAGTTCTGGAGAAGATGCTGCAAGAAGTGGGTTTGGACACGTTTGGAATGGATAAATTGAAACTAGTTGAAAATTGTAAGGTCTATCACGAATTGAGTACGTCTGAAGGATTCCTACCAGTCAATTAATTCCAAAAACTGAAGTTAGTATTGTGATTTGAGTCATACCCCCCGTAACTTGTGATCTAGAAGATCCGGTGGCATCTACGTCAACAGCTCAAAAGGAATCAGATGCCACGCAAAGGAGTTTCACCTTTTCAACGACATCAAAGGAAGTGCTTGAATGTAAGTTTTGCTGTTCAAACTTCGCGTACGTCTCTTGTTGTAACAAATGTAGCAAACATTTGTAGGGGGATCAAGGTACGGAAGAAACGACAAAGAGCCCTCGCCAAAATCTCTACCGAGTTTAGAACACGGGACACTTCTGTTCCCTCGACCCCGACCAACGGACTTGTCACGATCCAATTCAATGCAGTCAAAGTCAAAAAAGGGAAAAGAGAAGGAGTGCAGAGAGTCTGACAGTGACTATATTCCTGAAGATGAAGAATTGTTCAATCATCAAGATCTCGAGTTTGAGCAGACTGAAAATCACAGATCAAAAGTTATGCAACCTGGAATGGTGTCGGATGACGAGGCACTTCTCAAAGGTGTGTTCATATACTTTATTGCATTGTCCCGGCATTATTGACTTCTGAAGATGAAGAATTGTTCAATCATCAAGACCTTGAGTTCGAGCACATCGAAAATCACAGATCAGAAGGTATGCAATCTGGAATGGTGTCGGATGATGAGGCACTTCCAAAAGGTGTGTTTACATATTCTATTACATTTTCCCGGCATTAGTGACTTATCCTACGTTTCAGAATCCGCGCTGTCTAACAAAGAGCTCACAAGGTTATGGAAAGAAACCAAAGTGTCGCTGATCAAGGCGAACAAAAGGATTGAAAAACTCGAATGCGAACTGAAGAGCTTGTCAGAGGCTGTAATGACATCTGTTGGTAATCGCAATTCAGGCAATATCAATGGTCAGGCACGCGGAGGACGCACCGCTGTAAGTTTTGATTGTTTCTATCTGCAATTTTTGGAGTTGAAACCACTTCCTCCTGCGCATACTAGGCACAAATTCGTTTCCATCTTGAAATGATGTTCGGCCTGAAGTCAGAATCTGAGCCACTCCCACCCCCAGCGACCGACCAAGAGCAGGAAGCATGGAATTGCGAAATAGATTTAGACAGCATTCGTATCGACCCAGCACGGCCATCCAAATTTCAGGACCATGGTCCTGGAATAGACCCTTGTTTCCCGTATCCAAACGGACCTGGACATCAAGAAGCTTCGCCACAACAACTATCCGTCACGTGGGAGCTGATGAAGGCAGCTCAAGTGAAATCCTTTTGCCCAAACTTGAAAGACTCACCAGGTTCGAGGCAAAATAAACGTATGTGGGATCTTTCGCAGAGGATTTTCTTTAAACTTGTTCATTTGGGAGTGTACACTGGGATTTGTTTGGATAAGGACAACATTCCGTACATAAAAAAGTGTTTCTCATCCCATATACAAACTCTGATGAAAAGGTGTGATATTTAAATCTCTGTGTGATATAAGGAAAGACTAAACACTGACACATAGACACCCATTCACACATTGATCGTTCTTCAGATACCGTCAGCAGACGTGGTACGTAGGAGCAAAAGTTATGTGTAGCTATAAATGTCAGACGTGCTACACGATTATGCCGTGTAAGTATGATCTCACTCAATGTTTTAGATTGCGCGTGGTGTCTTATTGCCATCAAACCTTGACCTTGCAGTTAAGAGCAATGCGGTCCAAGATAGCCCTTGAAGAAAAAACGCTCTGGCCACTTCTAACAGTCATCAAGGTAACCTGTAGCAACAATGAAACTGATACCGAAGAGAGGCAGGATCTCAATCCCAGCAAAGGTTCGATATGTGCTTTTAAACTCCCTTGGCGTAGTACGGCACTTGAAAGGCTCCTGGTTCGCTTGGAGGCGCGAAAGGGAACACTGGATCAGAGTATTCCTAAAAACTCGAATTCTCCGCAGCGTGGACGACCATCTCGCCCCCGTATCCGGCGTCATGATGCATCAGAAAGTCTTATTGAAGCACCCGAAGGACTACCAAGAGACTGTTATTCGCCAAACTTTCTTGAACAGCTTGGCTCTCAAGGTCAAGTGATGTTAGGAATCAAACCTGAGATTGGTCTAACTCAAATCATGATAGCTTTGGATTCACTTTGAACAAGGGTCATATCGGTATCTCATGTTTTGCTTTTCCTTGACTCAAAACTCAATATTTGTAATTAAACAATATCCTGTGCTACAATGATCTACTTATGAAATCTATCTGGCCATAGAAACTAAACCTACAGTAGCAATGTTTAATTTTGAGTTGATTTCCGCTGGCCTGAACATCATCCATGAACAATGTGCAACAACTTCATCTAATCTGACAATACAGTCTTCCGTTGGACCCCATGCGCGTAGACAAGTTTGGGTGTGGAATCCTTTTGTGTGACGAAAAGGATCGAATTTTTCTAGAGAAGCAGGAATCCCAGGAAACCTTTGAACATGCATCCAGGTATCAAAAATGTTTTCTGATTGTGTCGGAGACCGACGATGTATAAAGATCGAAAAGATACGCCCATAAGCCAGAGCACCAGTTGAACTCATCTTGAATTGGATGAAACTGTCATTCTGACTGCTGCTAAAGTTTGAATATGAAACAGAATTGTGCATGATCCTATTATAAAAAAATGCCTGGGGATGAAGTGGTTCGTATCCCAGTGCATCATCCTCTGAAAGTACACACAACTCCTCTGGAACCATCCATTGGTATTGATTATCTTCACTATTTAAGCGTCTCTCCAACCTTTTGAGTATATCAGCTCTGATGGGTTGCATATTCGAGTTCGAAAGGCGCTTCGGAGTAGGTTCCATAGTCTCATACAAAGACCGTAATCGAGGAAGATAGGGCTTGAGTGCAGCTGGCACTTTTTCGTTTTCCAGAAGCGCAGCAAGATTCCCAGCTCGCGAGAACTGCTTGAGGAATGTTATTGGTAGCTCACCTAATGACATAAGCATTCATGTAATTAGCTGATTATAACTCCTCTTTAGCACAAAAAACTCACTGATGTGATTGTTGTGGCAGCCTTTCAAAATGCTCCCCATCAATCTTTCAAAAAAGAAAGACCACCAGGTGCGCACAGGGCCAAATTCTTCAAGTAATTCAGTCATATGGAGAGCCATGTGATGGTTTGGTGCCAAGCCACAATGCTGAAATAATTCAACGGATCCTTCAAGGTAATTTTGAATATGATGTTCATAGCTTTTGATGTGCTTTGATGTCATTTCGCGTTTGAGAGCAACATTGACAAGTGACACTAGGTGTAGAAAGTTCTGCAGGAGAGACATCTTCACATTCCCTTGATCCGCCCACATTGGTACAAGTATGAGTGGCAATTGGATTGAGAATAGATTTCTCCATTCGTCCGCCTTAAGCTTTCCAAATGACGCTTTTCCAAGCACAGGAAGAGCACGCTTGATCCACGTAGGGATATGGATATGCTGAAGCCGGCGATTGATCTTTGCAAGCATTGTGGCGTCAAAAATTATCTCTTCAAAAGGAGGAGCATCCCATTTCCCGTTCCATCCAGAATCGTCCAGAGGGTCGAAGTCTTCATCACTCGGAGATGTACTTTCACCGAAAGAAGTTTCACCAATGTTACAGCCATCTTCATCCTCATTGTTGTGTTCAGTTTTAGCGCCTTCTGTTTCTTGCACTGGAATTCTTTCTTGAAGCTTCTGCGCTTCAGCGTGTTCATTGAAAAGATCACGAAGCTCCACATTCGTTATAGGCTCCAGTCCTTCGTTGGTGTTGTCCTCATCTTTCATGGCCCAAAATCTTCGAACATGCCATGCCAGAAGGCCAAGCAAAAGGTTATGCATAGAATCAACTACATGATAATCTACAATGTTCCAATATTCAAGTTCAACTAATACTGAGTAACGGACACCGTGGGTCTTGAAGATATTTTGCTGTTCCTTCACAGTTTTTGCATCACAAGCCTGAAATGCCCACACTTTGTGCTGAGCACATGTACGTACTGACCATTTGGTTTTGTCTAGATTGTTGATTTCTTTCTTGGTGATGAGACATTTGGAGCAAAAGAACATAGCTGTTGCACTTGGAAATCCCAGTGAGCGTCTGAGAGCCGGTATATCGGCTATAAATGGAAGAAGCGCAGCTCGAACCAGACGGCCTGATTTGTACCCATGAGTTTGTGAAAGTAAGAGGCCAGGGTTCCATAATGTTTGAAGCTCATTCACAACTGGGCGTAGAATCCAGTTCATTTGCTCTAAAGAGGGTTCTGAAGGTCCAGGTGCAATACCAACTACAAAGACA
>NW_006768780.1:768996-777607 GCF_000204055.1 Melampsora larici-populina 98AG31
CCCAGGAAGAGTAATTAAAAGAGGGAAAAACATAACCTCCACGGTATACCCACCACCTCATACAGACCTGCCTCACCCAAACATACCCACGATCCCTTTTGACTCCAACGGAATACGCCTAGCTAAATCCCCCCCGATCGCCCCAAGCCTTCAAAATTACAAAGACCTTGCCGAGACATGGAATTCTACCGAACTTGCACATTACCTTCTTTGCACCAAGGCTAAAGGAAACAATCGAATCCCACCTGACATTCTCGACGAAGCCAGAGCGCTTGAAGCAGAACTTGTCACACGCTTGCAGGTCTTGAGCATCGCCGGAGGGGTATCGTATGACACACTTAAATACGGAGTGTTAAGTACCAAGTTTGCCTCGCTTCTCACTCATGTCTTCAACCCTGATTCCTATTCTCTACCAAACAGTCATCGTGCCGTGCGCGAAGACGAGACCAAGCCTTACCACCGATTTCGAAAATTCAGCAAGGTCGCGACGCTTGACAATATAAGTGAGTTCCTCATCTTTTCTTTCAATCCTTTGTTCCGCGACCTCACTACACTAAGCAATAAATTTCAACATCCAGTGCCCCCAATAGACGATGTTGTAGGCCTGGGGACGTACAACAGGACTGTCTGTGCCGCCTGGCAAGAAGTCAAGGCCTCACTCGACATCGAGGTTTTTAGTGCACCCATCTTTAATCGCATTGCACTTGTGATGGCCAATAATCCCACCGACCTTCTACCTCACGAAAACCTGTCCGCCGAAGAAGAAGAGCTTCGTCCCACCTTTGAGCGACTTGTCAACATTCAAAAACTCAAAGATGAGCTTGCTCTTAGCCGCAATGTCAACCAAATCGCCAAGTTCCAAGAAAAGGGCATCAAGCAAATGGAACTGATTCATTCATCGGTAAGTTCAATCTGCTTGTTCTATTGTAAATAATACACTGACGTGATCCTATTCATCAATCATCACAGCTTCAAGCGGCCCACAAGACCTACGGTATGCACTATCACCTGTTGGCCGCATCTTGGCACCCCACTACCACCAACCCTTACTCCGGATGGAGTAAGGAGTTTAGTTCTGACCCAGTCTACCTAAGCGCTTTCTCATTTGGCAATCACCTACTCGAACGTTTTGACCGTTTTGTCACTGGTCGCAACCGTACCACTCGCCAGTCCAAAACCCCGGCCGTAACTCCAAACGATCAACTACGCAAGGACTTCACGCTCTCCTTGAATCAGCTTGTCTGTCAGTCTTGTATCTTATTCCTATATTTCTTATTTCATCCATGAGACGCGCATTCGTATATCTGACCTTGTCCCTCATACGGCCCACTACAGTGGACCACCTTACGAAAGTTAGCCCCAAGTTAATAAAGCCTAGGGTTCACATACATCCGAAGAAGAAACACTGTGATGTCCGCTTGCGAGGGATCGATTTTCCCAACAAAATTCGACTTGCAGTCCACCAAACCCCTGATTCGAAGGTTACCGCTGAGATGCTCTCAGCGGGACCAGCCGCGCTCATGAACGATAAAGCCATGATGCAGACATGGTATGAAGACATCTTAGCCCGACGGTACACCGTTGTGGTTGTTCTTCCCAATCGAGATGATCCAAAGGTGCCTCACATCCCAACCGCGAGCACGAGCACCAGTACGCCTGCTACTCATAACAATCCAACCCATCAGTAATCTTTTCAAAATCAATATTACATCATTTCATAAATACACGGCGTCAGACCAAAGAAAAAATTGTCTCCCTCTATGCTAGTTGCTCATTTTACCTGACAAAATTCGTATCATGACTTGACGATTTCACATCCAAAGAAGACATGAGTTGATAAAAATGCTTGCAGGCCGATGTCGACACAATCTAACCTGTATTGTAGATTTTTCTTCCTTATGTTTGGATGGTTTCACATGTGATTCCATCATTTAGTACATCATGCCAAACGTCCATGCTTATCAATCACATTTTGTTATCATACACCCTTATGCAACGGACATGATCCGTGCATTGCCTCCCACATGACCAGTCCCACCCAAATAGACGTCGCTCAACGTCGCTCAACTTTGGCGGCGTTGTTGACTGACGCCCTGGAAAACTCATCCTCCGTGGCAAGGGTTATGGGTTACTCTTATCTTAAATTGAGTAGTAGTAATCATTTCTTACAAAACATGGGTAATAAGATTTCTCTCTTCCCTTCAGCATAATCGGCAGATGATTACGAGGTAAACAGGTAAGCAGATCGTTGCACCCTCTTAGCTTGGTAAACGTCATCTTTATTTAACACTGTTTCCATATCCGGCCAGATGTGATATGTGAGGTGGAAGGTTCACGAAGTTTGAACTACCTCATAAGCTCATCTGTATTTTCAGAAGAGCCGCATCATCCATCATTGGGTGGGTGGAGTTTCCGTACATATGTATTGTATTCGAACGAAATACAATACATTCGTATTGTATTCGAACGAAATACAATACATTCCACTCTCGTTGATTGATTCCCAGTCTCACCTCACTCACCATCCCCCTTGCCATCACCGTTGGTTGCAGCTATAATTGGTTAATCATGCAAGTCAACAACAAGCTCTCCGAATCAAACGACCCACCTGAACCACGATATCTTCACTGTCCAACTACAACAACATCGACTCGACCTCCAGACAACGAAGAGCCAATGCCTCCATCCGAATATTATCAGTGTGTTCAATCTCAGATTGACGTGAGTTTCACCTCTTTCGCCTGGAATGTGATTGTATTGACACTGACACTGATCCGTGATCCGTTATACAACATACCCAATAGTTGATCAAACTATTGGATATTTACCCGGTTCAAGACCCTGCCGCATTTCAAGAGCATAACTTGTATTTTCACCGACTCAAAGCTTTTTTTCCAATTACGGACGCCGACCGTGAACTCTCCGAGCAATGTAATGAGACCCAAAGTATTCAAGTATGGAACCTGTACAAAGTTAGTACGAGCTGCTTTATCGACTTATGTACAGTACTTCCGCTGATCAATCAACCGCGCGATCTAACATTACCGTTGCCGCTGGATAGGACATCAAGTACGTGGTTAATCATTACCACTCCCCCCCCTGGGGACGACCCTAAGTCAACAACCCAACATTTCCACATCAATTTATTATAAGGCAGTACATCATGTTTTATCTACACTCGTGGGTCACGCTGACAATGTTTTTGCAATCGGGCATACGTGATTTCGGGAAGTTTTTGGAGAAGCAGATTTGCATTCGAACCCAATCAACTACTGAGACACCCCCACATCCACCGCATTCACCACTTCAACCAATTGAGCTGATTTGTACCAGTCCAAAAAAGATAAATGTAGACGATGGCCCATAAGTGTATGCAAGCTCTATCTAACTAATTACAAGGTCTTGACCACGCAGTGACAATCTCACCTCATGTTTCTGATCACGCTGTATGCAGTAGATTATCAATCCTATTCACGAATGCGAAGAGGTCCGCTTCACGAGGTTTCAATATCAATACTCATGCATGATACCCATGGACAACTGATACGATGCCATGAAGCATGGCTCACCAGATCACCTCAATATCATCAGTTGTCAGCCCTGGTTGTGGATCCCTCTCACCATCATCATCCTTTGTTCTGTACCTACAGATCTGTGTACCTACAGATCTGTACATACACATCTTCCCTAAAATTTTAGACTACTACAGCGTGACCAGAGGCCCACCCAGCCATGATTCTCTGCCATGACTGATTGCCCGCCTGGCCCTTCTGAGTGTCATTGTTGAATGGTAAAACACATTGAAAAGCGTGCATATATATGTTGGTTTTGGCTTTTGCCTTGTCCGCCAATCAATGAGAAAAGTCTAATAACAATAATGCATGAAAATACTTGAGTTATATACAGCAAGCTTTTTTGATTTACAGGAAGGGGATATTAAAAGTATTAGACTGTTGTTAAACACGGTGATGATAATTATCTCATCTTCTTTCCTTCTTCAAACCAAGTCTATTGAAGAATAGTGTGGAGGTTGCCTTTGACTTCTTGGTGGACTTAAACTTTTCACAAATCACAATTTATAGCAATTTTTGTATGGTAAATAAAACTTTTCACAAATCACAATTTATAGCAATTTTTGTATGGTAAATAAATGATTGTAATTTTTGCAATTTGTTAATCAATATTTATGAAGATGATGGGGTATGTGCATGCTTGAGTAGCCACCTGCACTTCTTTAACATTGACATATGTAATGTATGAGCGGCAGTACATTTGTGAGGGTCCTGTAAGGGGGTAATATTGGTGCAAGTGAACTGCAAGAACTGTCAGTTTGCAGTACGTCTCTTTCATGGACACATGGTGCGGGACATTCAAATGGCTCACGCACTCAAATGGCTCACGCACTCATGCTGCGGGAAAGACTTATACTGCAATATGGCTCACGCACTCATGTGGCGGTAAAGACTTATACTGCAATAAGTCTTCCCACTTGGAACATTCACCCTTTCTGAATATGCCAAATGATTTGGACTAGTCCATTTCACCTTGGACAAATCACTCAGCATGTTCCCCATCACCAAGAACTATGCGTGCACTGGTTTTGAATGGCTCACGCACCGGGATGGACTTATACTGGAATAACTTGGTCCACATATATGTCATTGGTCCTTTATGAGTGTGCCAAAAGATTTGGACTAGTTCATTTCACCTTGGACAAATCACACATCATCACTTCAGGTGAACCACATCCCCAAGAACTATGTGTGCACTTGTGTTGAATGACTCACGGACAGATGTTGCGGGAAAGACTTATACTACAACAACTTTTTCTACTGGGAACATTCTACCTTTCTGAGTGTTCCAAATGATTTGGAATAGTTCATTTCACCTTGGACAAATGACTCATCATCACTTCAGGAGATCCACATCCCAAAGAACTATGTGTGCGCTTGTTTCCAATGCCTCACGCACTCATGCTGCGGGAGAGACTTTCTCGGGAATAACTTTTTCCACTGGGAAAATTCTACCTTTCTGAGTGTTCCAAATGATTTGGACTAGTTCATTACACCTTGGACAATTCACTCAGCATCACTTCAGGTGATCCACATCCCAAAGAACTATGTGTGCGCTTGTTTCCAATGCCTCACGCACTCATGCTGCGGGAAAGACTTTCTCGGCAATAACTTTTTCCACTGGGAAAATTCTACCTTTCTGAGTGTTCCAAATGATTTGGACTAGTTCTTTACACCTTGGACAAATCACTCAGCATCACTTCAGGAGATCCACATCACCAAGAACTATCAGTGCGCTTGTTTCAAATGCCTCACGCAACCATGCTGCGGGAAATACTTATACTGCAATAACTTTTTCCACTGGCAACATTCTACCTTTCTGAGTGTTCCAAATGATTTGGACCAGTTCATTACACCTTGGACAAATCACTCAGCATCACTTCAGGAGATCCACATCACCAAGAACTATGAGTGCGCTTGTTTCAAATGCCTCACGCACTCATGTTGTGGGAAAGACTTATCCTTTGTGAGTGCTCCAAAATAATTTGGACTGGTTTGTTACACCTGGTACAAATCACCCAACTGCACGCGCATAATTTCAATGCTTTTCATTGTTTCAAATGCCTCACGCACTCATGTTGTGGACTTATCCTGCAATAACTTCTTCCGCTGGCAACATTCAGCCTTTGTGAGTGCTCCAAAATAATTTGGACTGGTTTGTTACACCAGTCCAAATCACCCAACCGCACGCGCATAATTTCAATGCTTTTCACGTTGGAATCCTCTCTAATAACCACATTAGAGACAATTGTACATAACCCTGGAAACCCTCATGATGTTGAAATCCTCTTCAATTCATGTCATTGAGATTTATTAATACAATGAGCTATTATCACAACAAGAGTCTAACATCACTCTTTGCCCATTAATTTAATTGGCACATGTTCCTCATAATCTGGAATGACGTGATAGCCTCACGTACCTATGGCCGGACATAGATAGGCAAGGCTATCACGAGGCATCCCCTGTGTAATGTAATGCATGTGACACCTTCAGATCATATGTCAGTTAAATCTATGCAGACAGAAATTACCTAACACATACATAGTCATAGTCACTCACACATTGCCCTCTTTGTCGATTCGCGACCGGTTCATTCATCACCTCCAACCATCCAACCTTTATCTCACGATGCCGCGATTCACTGGGAAACACCAGGCCTTCAAAGCGGCCAAACCGTATTGGACGAAGGCCCCCAAAACAGAAGCTCAACGAAAGCATTTTGAAAGGATGGCTGCCGCGGTGAAAGCACGTACCCCAGGTTTCTTAGTCGTAGACAATGCGATACCGATGCCAGATTTTATTGAAGATCCTTACATATACGATCACGACGCTGAAGAAGATCACAAACGACCCGAAACTCCTGATTTTATTGAAGATATTAGGCGAGCCCGTATTGAAGCCGAACGACAGGATCGGGCTATTGCTTTGCAACGCGCAACTCAGGAAATGTTCTACGCTTACCTGGAGTGTCATATGTCTACCGCTGAATGGGGTGATCCCGCGAGGTGGGATGTGGATCACAAGGACAAGGCCAGGTGTAGATGCGCACCCAGCACGTTGCGGTGTAGGCAGGTTGATATGGTGGATATATTATGTAAGCAATATGTTTTACTTACAATTCAGAGCAACGTTCTCTTACCTCTCATGTCATATTGACGAAACCAATGAGCTTACGTCGCAGATCGACGTAAGGTCCAGGTCCAATTTTGTGGATGTCAGGAGAACGACAACACTCGACTTATCTACATGGGATATATCGGAGGCTCTCCCAAATACCCGCAAACAGCGTTTTCAATTCGACTCCTGCGATTCTTCCATATAATTTGGAAGTACTGTACGAGCCGGGTGGAACCCTGGACTCGAGCCCTGGATGAGTATTTGGATGCATTCAATCCCCTAATACTCACGAAAAACCAACAAGTAAGTTTATGATCGTCTTTATAGGCTATGATTGTCATTATAGGAATGGCAGAAGATTTCTGATACACCCAATCAACCCCGTAGCCTCGTAAATGGCACACTCCGTTCCGATGGGCCATAGATGCGTATCGCAAAATGCTATCAGCCACCGAAACGGCTATCGACATGGAAATGAGCCTCTCACCAGCAGATAAACTTGCCGAGAATTGCCCTCGTTGCTTCGGCCCACCAATACCAAGGCAATCAACTCGGAGCCTGACATCGTTGTGTGCCTAGATGGCAATTTTCAACACAGGAGACATATTGTAGCAGGACAAAAAGCAGCGAAGATCAAGACCGTTATGCCTGAAAGTTTTCTGCCACCAGAGCAGGTCAATCGAATGGAAGCGCGCCTTGAAGGGTTACCCGAAGATGAAGTAGTAAGTTCATCTGTCACACTCCACTCCACCGAATCAAAGCCTGACCAATTGAATGGCAGGAACCTTGTGCTGCCCAACACACGGTCGCGAATGACCGTCGAGGCAAAGGCCATTGGGCTGGATGCGATGAGACTGGGCTAATGGTATTGGTGTGTCGTCATGACCACCCCTTGAGGTTCGCCAACATCGTCCAGAGCGGCGAAAAGTATGTTAAATTTATCTCATAGAAACAAACCTATAGTCGATCAACTGATTGAGAGTGCGCTACCTCAAGGCTACACTATAGTTATTCCTTAATACAGTGGATCCTGGGGATGACCGAGGATAAGAAGATTGGGTTTCTCTATGATATAGGTTGTCAGATGCAAAAAGGAATTGAAAAGGTGAGTAATTCTACACATTGCAATAATAATGTGATATCATTGTTCATTTGCAATATATTCCAGCGTGACATGTTCAACGAAGAGCGCCAATTGGGTCGAGTCAGGTTTGGCACAAGCGTTTTTCATGCATACGTGCATTGGTGGGCGTGTCAGCTGGAATGGAATCCCAGACTCAACCAAGGATGGGGGCTCTCAGACGGCGAAGGTTCCGAGCGAGTATGGTCAGATTTGGATCCGCTGGTTAGTTCGGAAAGATATGCCACTAGCCAACATCGTGTGGATGCTATTCACATGCGCTCGACCCACCGTCGCACCAACCTTCGACACACTGCTGGTAAGGCACTTTGGGTTCCATAGTACTTTAAGTACGAAGACTGACATGACATATACCTAACTCCCTTCCTTAGTTTCACATATCAGTCGGAAGAGGACTGAGGCCATTCAACGTCTGAATGAGGCCGAAGACGCGCTGAGAGACCTTGCCATCGCCGATCCCACCCTTACTGCTGAACATTTGGAGAACAAGTGGACCGAGCAAAAGGCACGCCAGCTGGATGCTATTAACGAGACCCAGAAACAGAAGAGGGCGAGGCTCGACGTTCTCCTTGGTTTGGAAGAGGAGCTGTTTGATGCCCTGTGAGTATCTGAACCTTCAAACAGAAAACATAAGGTTCACAACTAACGTAGACAATTTCTGGTCAAGTAAACGTCTCAACGGAATTCAAGCCCAGCGCAGAAGAGTGCGCACTCAGGCCGATAACATTGAACTGATGGCGCTTCCAGGTACAGTTGCCAGCATTGAGGAGCAAATCAA
>NW_006768780.1:777707-782133 GCF_000204055.1 Melampsora larici-populina 98AG31
CAAATCAAGTTTCTCTTGCGAAAAGTCAGATTACACCTCTAAAGCTAATGTTAGAATACATATAGATTATCAAACTCGTCAAACACATTACATCAAAATCATATTTACATACAGTACTCAAACCTAGTTTATATCAAACTTAAACCTAATTTAAATTTGTATCACATTTAAATAGTACCGCTCATCCACAATCGCCACTTTCTCCTCATCAGTTCACTGAGGAACAAAGTGGCGTGTAAGTGGTTTCATAGTCTGTATTCTTTCAATCCGGATAGATCAATTGTTAATCTCTTTCTCCATTTCTCTTCAGACTTTGTTGTTTTCTTTCACCCTTAATAGGTGTGATTCTTTATCTTTGTCTTCGGTGTTCAGAACCGTAAAGACTGACGCCCGTTTACTGGCATCCTAAGGTTAGACACTATTAACTATATGAAATATTATAATCAGTTCACTGAGGAACAAAGTGGCGTACTTTGTTGTTTTCTTTCACCCTTAATAGGTGTGATTCTTTATCTTTGTCTTCGGTGTTCAGAACCGTAAAGACTGACGCCCGTTTACTGGCATCCTAAGGTGTGATTCTTTATCTTTGTCTTCGGTGTTCAGAACCGTAAAGACTGACGCCCGTTTACTGGCATCCTAAGTTACCATTCTGGTGACTCGAGTTTCTTTAGATTCTTGCATGGTAGCGAGAGAAACTCGAATCATCTTATAATTTTATGTCATCACCTGCCGAAGCACCTTCACCTGCCAATACCTCTGACGATCTTATCGAGGATCAGAACGAGGAATCTTCTGAATCATCTTTTAATTCTACTCATACTTCTCATACCGAACTACCACCTAGAAATACCATCATCATGACACAACCATCTACACAAACTCCATTACTATCTTCACAAAAAGACTTTGCCGTCGCTCTAAACATCAGCTTAAGTAAAATTCCCACTACCATCATCTTAGGAAAATCAAACTATAAACATTGGGCAATTGGAATTAAACGATCACTAAGACCTTTAGGACTCGACAGATATCTCCAATCACCTAACAGACCCGACGATACTACTGAGGAAGAACACCTAGCAAACAAAGAATGCATCATGAATTTTCTACTTAGTCGCATGGACTCATCAATGTCAGCATATGTAGAATCAAAATTACAAATTCAAATTGATGAAGAAATTGATCTTGAATACGAACCATCTAAATTATGGAAGATAGTTCGAGAAAACAAGGCCCCAATTTCCGAAGCTGCTCAATTCCAACTCGATAATCAACTGGATGAATTCCGTCAAGATAATCGAACAACTTTAGAAGCTCATCTAGCAGAGTTCAGAGAATTGAAAGATGAATTAACTTTAGCTGGTGGAGATTTAAATGATGGTCAATTAGCTAGGAGACTTATCAAATCACTTCATCCCGATAATCAACTTATTTTATCGAATGTATTTGATATGGTAAAACCCCTTACTTATGATGGTGTAGAGCAGTACATATTGAAGAAAGAAAAGGAGTTACGAAACTTACCTCAATTCGCTAATCTTCACAAAAATCAATGTTTTCATCCTGGAGCTCATTTCGTGAATCGTAGTAATAACCAAAATCGCAACAATCAATTTACACGACCCAAATGTACTGCCGACCGATGTGTATGTAAGTATGGTAGAGATGAGTGTTTTGAAAACCCGAAGAATCAAGAGAAGAAGATCAGATGGCAGAAGGATCTAATCAAGAAAGGTAGATGGCGAGGTCAGATTCCGAATCACTTACAATCAAGTAGTCAGCCTAAAACGTTTCAACATCGAAGTTCATCAAATGTTCAGCCAGAGACCAATATCGATTGTGATTTAGATGAATTAACTGAAGCTATGAATTCCATGAACGTATCAACAGATGATAGTCAACCAACCGTGTTCCATATTGATTACTTCTGCAGTAATAAAGCTGTACAGGCTAAAGTTCCGAGTAACTCTTTTGGACTAGCTGATACGGGATCATCTCATCACATGTTCAATAATCTAAAACATTTCGATCAAAACTCGCTCACCCCAAATCCTGATCCAAGCAAGAGACTTAACTTAGCTGGTGGTAATGATACACTTGAGATTCAGAAGATCGGAACTGCATATTTATTAGACGCTGATGGAAATGTTATGAAGTTTGAAAATTCATTATACGTACCTCATCTGAACAAGAACTTGATTGCTGCTGGTGCTCTTATCAAAAAAGGAGTCGTTCCTTCCATTAATCCCACTAAACCTCATCTATTTGATCTGCTTCTTGGCAAGAAAACGCTCTTCCGAGGATTCTTTTCCGGCAACCTCATGATAGTCAAACTGATCGAATGCCCTGTACGTCTGATTCCCTTTCAGCAATCATCTTCAATATCAATCATTCAATCTGACACACTAATCAATCTTCACAATCGATTAGGTCATCCGAATTTCACCTACCTCCGAAAAATGATTAAAGATGAGATGATTGAAGGAGTTCCTAAGAATTTTGATTTTTCTAAATCTGTTGAATGTGTCGCTTGTATCAAATCAAAGAGTGAACGACCCCCTTTCTCCAATACCCGACCTCGTGCTGAAAATAAATTAGATAATGTTCATGTAGACTTGAGTGGAATTGTGAGAGGATATGTGAACAGTGGCTATCTATACTACATCCTTTTTACCGACGACTTAACTGGAATGCGTTTTGTGTACTTCTTGAAATCAAAAGATAAAAATTCAGTTTTTGATTCATTATGTGCATTTATTTCATTTGCCGAGCGCCAGAGCGAAAGAAAAGTCAAATGCTTCACATTAGATCAGGGTTCAGAATTTTTCAACTCTCTTTTCGTACCTTATTGTAAGGAGCATGGCATATGGCTACACGAAACCGCTGCCTACACACCTGAGGAAAACGGTGTCGCCGAGCGTTCGAACAAGACTATCACTTACAAAGCAAGAGCTCTACTCCAACACTCAAACGTACCACCTAGTTTCTGCTTTGAAGCCGTCAATACCGCTGTCTATCTTGATAATCGCACCGTATCTTTAGCGTACAACAAAGGTATCATGACACCTTTTGAAGGATGGTATGGAAGAAAACCGTCAGTATCTCATATCCGGACTTTTGGATGTGGTGTAGAATATATTGTCAGGAAGAGTCAACGTGACGGCAAGTTTCATGCTATCACTCGAACTGCTGTGCTCCTCGGTTTTGCAACTGACAACTTCAACTATCGATTATACGATCTTGAATCCAAGAAGATTCTCACATCTCATGACGTGAAATTCCGTGAAGACTTCTTCCCTTTTCGAAAATCAATCAAATTCCAATACAATCATTTATTTTCAAAGAAAGAATTGAATGAACTTGAAGACTCACATCCTGGATTAGAAACTGTCATAAACCTTGATGATGACGACTATCCTATCCTCCCTAATCCTCGGCCTGACGTGAATCCAGTTGTTACATCGGAGTCTGAACCTCCTGATGTTAACACTGATAATATTCCAGCGCCTCAATCTACCCCACCTGAAACAACCGAGGAGTCTGAACCTCCTTCGGATGCTTTACAGGATGCGGAACAAATCCCCAACCAACAACCAACTATCCGGAAATCAACTAGAGATAGAAAACCCCCTGATCGATATACGCCATCGAGTCAGCATACTTTCTGGGCAGACATCAACGCATTCATTACCGGAGAAGAAGAGGACTTATACGCCTACAGTACCATGCCAACCGTCAGACTTGTGAATGAACCGAAAACTTACAAACAAGCCATGAAATCATCAGAGAAGGAAGAATGGATCAAAGCCATGAACAAAGAAATCAACTCAATCAATGAAAGGAAGGTATGGACCATCGTAAAGCGACCAAAGAACAGATCAGTAGTTGGTGGCCGATGGGTATTTCGGATTAAGCCCAATCTTGATGGCTCAATAGCCAAATTCAAAGCCCGATATGTGGCCAAAGGTTTCTCTCAAGTTGCTGGAGTCGATTATCACGAGACGTATTCACCAACCGGTAAACCTGCATTGCTCCGTATCATGATCGCTATTGCTGCTTTGAATGGATGGCCTGTTCATTCAATGGACGCCATATGTGCTTTCTTAAACAACAAACTAGATTACGAAATCTATATGGAGCTACCGGATAATCTTAAAGAAATTTACGGAGCTGATATGGTTGCATGTTTAGGAAGTACAATCTACGGTCTCAAACAGTCAGCAAAATATTGGAGCGACGACGTTACCGAATTTTTATTATCAATTGGGTTTGTTCAATCTGAAGCCGATGCATGCGTATTTATAAGAATCTCAATGAATGGAACAAAATTCTCGGCAATGTACGTTCATGTGGACGACATGGCTATTACCGAGAAATGAAATTGAAGAAATCAAGCAGCTCATCTCGACACGCTGGAAATGAAGAC
>NW_006768780.1:782233-822125 GCF_000204055.1 Melampsora larici-populina 98AG31
ACTTCTGAATATTCATACGCCATTGGTCAACCTGCTATGATTGAAAGCATACTAGAAAGATTTGGAATGAATAACTGTAAACCAGCCAGCACCCCACTTCCAGCCGAACAGAAACTCACTCGAGCTAGCGACTTTGATGCTCAAGATTTCGCTCGTCAAAATCTTCCTTACAGGAACGGGGTTGGATCATTGATGTACTTATCTCAATGTACTCGACCTGATATTGCATACGCTGTTGGTGTTTTATCTCAACACCTCGACCGACCCTCACGTGCGCATTGGAACGCCCTCATCCATGTCTTACGATACCTTCGAGGAACCACTCACCTATTTATTGAATACAGTGCTGATGATAATGGACTATCTGGCAACCAATCCTGGGATTGCCCATATGGATTCTCAGACGCTGACTGGGCCGGAAACAAGGACAACCGTCGATCAACTACCGGATATGTCTTCAAATTCTTAGGAGGAGCAGTAAGCTGGAAGAGTCGCCTTCAACCAACCGTTGCACTGTCCAGCACCGAGGCCGAATACCGCGCAACCACCGAGGCTGGACAAGAAGCAACATGGCTTCAAAACTTGCTCAAATCCTTTGGCTTCAACATCAATCAACCTACACGTCTTCACTGTGACAATCTCGGCGCAATCCATCTGACCTCTAAGACCATTTTCCACGCTCGTACCAAACATATTGAGATTCAATACCATTGGATTCGGGAGTTGGTTAAACGTGGAACGGTGGAATTAACCCATTGCCAATCTCACAAGATGATCGCTGATGTACTCACCAAACCATTAGGTAAAGCTTCATTTCAATGGCTAAGAAAATCAATTGGACTTCATCATCGCGAGCCAACATCTTAGTATTTCTTTTTTGCTCTTTCTCTTTTCTTTTCTCTTTTTTTTCTTTTTTTTACTTCTTCCTTGCTTATATATAAAAACTGTGATCTCTTTCAGTATTTGACGTGTTTGAGGGGGGGTGTTAGAATACATATAGATTATCAAACTCGTCAAACACATTACATCAAAATCATATTTACATACAGTACTCAAACCTAGTTTATATCAAACTTAAACCTAATTTAAATTTGTATCACATTTAAATAGTACCGCTCATCCACAATCGCCACTTTCTCCTCATCAGTTCACTGAGGAACAAAGTGGCGTGTAAGTGGTTTCATAGTCTGTATTCTTTCAATCCGGATAGATCAATTGTTAATCTCTTTCTCCATTTCTCTTCAGACTTTGTTGTTTTCTTTCACCCTTAATAGGTGTGATTCTTTATCTTTGTCTTCGGTGTTCAGAACCGTAAAGACTGACGCCCGTTTACTGGCATCCTAAGGTTAGACACTATTAACTATATGAAATATTATTATCAGTTCACTGAGGAACAAAGTGGCGTACTTTGTTGTTTTCTTTCACCCTTAATAGGTGTGATTCTTTATCTTTGTCTTCGGTGTTCAGAACCGTAAAGACTGACGCCCGTTTACTGGCATCCTAAGGTGTGATTCTTTATCTTTGTCTTCGGTGTTCAGAACCGTAAAGACTGACGCCCGTTTACTGGCATCCTAAGTTACCATTCTGGTGACTCGAGTTTCTTTAGATTCTTGCAGACTATCGTTTGCCGGACAATCGAGGGGCAGCGCTGAATGACTATAAGATTCGGTATAAACACAAAAGACCCGTTTGTATGTTGTTGCGATGATATACGACATGCGAGCCGAATCAAGCCATAATTCTGGGGCGTCAAGCACTTCTTCTCTCTCAGTTTGGATTGCGGTGATATGGTCAGCTACATCGCCATCGCCTCTTTTCCGATCTTTCAAGTGGTTGTCGTAGAAGTCGTGTTTTGATCGCAGTTCAGCTATCAGATCTTCTCGGACTGTCAGCCATTCGTCTTCAGAACGCCCAAGACTGGTTGCAATAGCACGATATCCGCAATGTCCATCTGGAACCGGGTCAGACACCGATAGGACATACTTGTGCAGCCACTGGGGAATGCGATGGTCCTGCAAGAGATTAATGGTAGGTCAGAATCAAGTGATTGAAATGGCCAGTGTGAAGTTCCACGTACACACTTTTGTGGTCCCTGAGCGTGTCGGCCTCGTAGATCGGCGAGTTCCGGTGGGTGGTGCAGGCAGTGCAATCGAAGGGTTCTGCCGGCTGGATCGTCGCAAGTTGGTGCCTTCATCGGGTATGTCGGGTATGGTAGTTCTTGCTTTCTTTCTTTTGTGCTACATCATGATATCAGAACATGAGTTCATTGAAGTCGAGCATGCATTGTTGAAGTTGTGCATCTGACTCACACTTAACCCATTGGGGGGCGGTGGCGTTGGGTCGGCGGGGGCGGCTGTGATGTCCTCCTCTTGCCTTCGTGGACTTGTTAGGGGTGGAAGCAAAGCGTCCAGGTCGAAGCTTTCATCGGCGTCGGGGGGGTCATGGTCTAAAAAGTCAACAGGAAGGTTTGGAAGGGATGACTGCGGCGCACATAAATCACATAAATCAATATGACCAAGGTGTGTGGAATACTGGTTGGATGCAAAGGAAGTGACTTACCGAGGGCGCAGGAGCTGTTGTAATGGGCATCGGTGAAGGCTACATGATATGTTTTCCATCAGCGGTTGCATAAGATAGCAAGTGCGGAAGGCGTACGGATCTATTGTCGGGGTTGGGAGTTTCAGGAACGACTATGCTGCTTGGAGGCTACACGATGAAATTTGGTCAGAAATTTGGTTAGTACAGTCTTTCTTTGGCTGATGAAAAGATGAAACGTGCGTGTTGATGTGGCTCACCATCGTTTCCGAATCATAATCGACAAGCGCGTTGTTGAGGGCCACATCGTTGCCATGTGTTTCACGTCTGGGTTTGAGGACTGAGTAGTTTGGTGGGATGGGAGGTCTGCGAGGTGAGTTTTCAACGCCGTCGGATGAATAGTTGCGAGTTGGAGGGGCCGTATCGTCTTCGAAAAGCTGTCGGGGAGGTGGTGGTGGTGAAGTTTGGCCAGGGAGAAGAGATTTCTTCTTTGTTTTCTTACGTTTTTTTTTGGTCACCAAAGGCACAGTGCTTGTGCCTGTGGCCTTAGGCTGCTTGGGCAAATTGGCATCGTGAGTCGAAGAGAAGACGAATGTCTGGAGGGAGAGGGTGAGTGAAATACGCACTTCTTGTAACATGATAGCAGATGGCATGCTGGTAGGGACAGGCTTGAACGTTTCCAGTACTTGTTCGATTTGGGCGAGTGCTTGGCTGCGATCAATAGCTGAAAGTTGCGATAGCTTGTGCGATATCTGGATGAAAAAGGGCACACAAGTAAGCAAACTGAATACTTGGATTGAATGAATGACATACCGAGTTTGACCGTTGGTTGATGACAGTTTGACTTTCTACTTTGGAGTCATGGTGTGTCTATAGGCAGAAAAGGGTCAGCTGGGATGTGTATAAGGAGACAAAGCCTAAAGGATAACTAACGTCTGATCCAATGGGCCCATGGTTGTGACCAACATGTTTGTAATAGATCTTCCAGGTCCCTACGGGGGGTAGTGAGTTATCGGTGACTCTGGCTTGGAGATCGCTAGGCGTGTTAGAGGCTTGAACCTCATAGGCATTGACCGCGAATGGACAATCCGTCTTCTGGGAAGAAGAGTCTTCGGAAGGCTTCGTCCCAGACCAATGGCAGCGGAATCGAATCTTGTTGGGCTCCGATGATCGAATGGTGATACGGTAACCGTTTGCTGCAGCATGCGCTCGGACTTTGTCTCGCATGCTGGTTTTGCTGGGCGCCTCGAGTTCGAGTGGTGGTGGTTGTAGATTGGGAGGATTGGGGTGGTGCAAGTTCGTCGAACTCATGATTGAGGTGTTGATAAATGGAAGATAGGAGGATGGAAATCCAATTGCGACTGGGTTGGGGTGGCGAGGTATAAGGGTAGGAGTTTTGATTTTGTGGAGATAGGGTTGGGAAATTGGAATACAGGGTGGAGTAAAAATACATATGGAAAAGGCTTACGTACTTGGGAATGTAAAGTGGGTAACATGAAGTTGTAATGGGGTATGAAGATGATGAGATGGTGGTCCGATTATGAGCGATGTGGTCAATATCGAAATCGGGTTGGTGGGTACTTAGTCCGACCCGGGGGGTTTTTACAGTTGATGCTGGGTGGGTAGGTTGGCATATTGTGGTGGTGTGAAGAAGAGATAAGGGAGGTAACTTCTAGGGGAGAGAGTAGAGTACGTTGCGCTATGAGATGTGGTGAGTTTTGATTATAAGGGGGGTGCGGTTGATGATGGGGTGGTTGAATTGTTTCAGAAGGTGGGTTGATTTGTTGTAGAGGTGTAGGGGTGCGAGTGAGTCGGCACCTGGGTTGGGGGTATTCCCTTAAGGAAAAGTGGACTTAGCCATTTTTCGATCCCTCCAAGATGGATCCTAAGATGTAGCTTCATCTTAGCCCTACGGAGTCGAATACCATTGGGTGATAGGTAGGTCTGTATGACCTAATAGTATTAGGTAAGTACCTAAGTGCTCAGGTGCCATAAGCCAGAGCACCAGTTGAACTCATCTTGAATTGGATGAAACTGTCATTCTGACTGCTGCTAAAGTTTGAATATGAAACAGAATTGTGCATGATCCCATTATAAAAAAATGCCTGGGGATGAAGTGGTTCGTATCCCAGTGCATCATCCTCTGAAAGTACACACAACTCCTCTGGAACCATCCATTGGTATTGATTATCTTCACTATTTAAGCATCTCTCCAACCTTTTGAGTATATCAGCTCTGATGGGTTGCATATTCGAGTTCGAAAGGCGCTTCGGAGTAGGTTCCATAGTCTCATACAAAGACCGTAATCAAGGAAGATAGGGCTTGAGTGCAGCCGGCACTTTTTCGTTTTCCAGAAGCGCAGCAAGATTCCCAGCTCGCGAGAACTGCTTGAGGAATGTTATTGGTAGCTCACCTAATGACATAAGCATTCATGTAATTAGCTGATTATAACTCCTCTTTAGCACAAAAAACTCACTGATGTGATTGTTGTGGCAGCCTTTCAAAATGCTCCCCATCAATCTTTCAAAAAAGAAAGACCACCAGGTGCGCACAGGGCCAAATTCTTCAAGTAATTCAGTCATATGGAGAGCCATGTGATGGTTTGGTGCCAAGCCACAATGCTGAAATAATTCAACGGATCCTTCAAGGTAATTTTGAATATGATGTTCATAGCTTTTGATGTGCTTTGATGTCATTTCGCGTTTGAGAGCAACATTGACAAGTGACACTAGGTGTAGAAAGTTCTGCAGGAGAGACATCTTCACATTCCCTTGATCCGCCCACATTGGTACAAGTATGAGTGGCAATTGGATTGAGAATAGATTTCTCCATTCGTCCGCCTTAAGCTTTCCAAATGACGCTTTTCCAAGCACAGGAAGAGCACGCTTGATCCACGTAGGGATATGGATATGCTGAAGCCGGCGATTGATCTTTGCAAGCATTGTGGCGTCAAAAATTATCTCTTCAAAAGGAGGAGCATCCCATTTCCCGTTCCATCCAGAATCGTCCAGAGGGTCGAAGTCTTCATCACTCGGAGATGTACTTTCACCGAAAGAAGTTTCACCAATGTTACAGCCATCTTCATCCTCATTGTTGTGTTCAGTTTTAGCGCCTTCTGTTTCTTGCACTGGAATTCTTTCTTGAAGCTTCTGCGCTTCAGCGTGTTCATTGAAAAGATCACGAAGCTCCACATTCGTTATAGGCTCCAGTCCTTCGTTGGTGTTGTCCTCATCTTTCATGGCCCAAAATCTTCGAACATGCCATGCCAGAAGGCCAAGCAAAAGGTTATGCATAGAATCAACTACATGATAATCTACAATGTTCCAATATTCAAGTTCAACTAATACTGAGTAACGGACACCGTGGGTCTTGAAGATATTTTGCTGTTCCTTCACAGTTTTTGCATCACAAGCCTGAAATGCCCACACTTTGTGCTGAGCACATGTACGTACTGACCATTTGGTTTTGTCTAGATTGTTGATTTCTTTCTTGGTGATGAGACATTTGGAGCAAAAGAACATAGCTGTTGCACTTGGAAATCCCAGTGAGCGTCTGAGAGCCGGTATATCGGCTATAAATGGAAGAAGCGCAGCTCGAACCAGACGGCCTGATTTGTACCCATGAGTTTGTGAAAGTAAGAGGCCAGGGTTCCATAATGTTTGAAGCTCATTCACAACTGGGCGTAGAATCCAGTTCATTTGCTCTAAAGAGGGTTCTGAAGGTCCAGGTGCAATACCAACTACAAAGACATTCTCAGGTCGGTGGCGAATCTCTACAGGAAGTGTCAGACAAACCATCACAATAAAGGTTATGGATGCGTGATGTCCACTGGTTTTATTTCCGTAAGGATTGATTGCATCAATAAACATCCCGAATGTCAGATTCCCACTTGTTGCAGTGAATTGCTTTCCACATGGACCTTTGAACGTCTTCCAAATTTTTGATTCGTGGATGTCACTTATGGGCTTATTCTGATCAAATGGCTTGTTAGACTCGATCAACGACTTGTCTAGTAATGATTCAATTTCAGGACGAGAGAGTAGACGCGCAATCCATTCTGAAAGACTTTGGAATGCATATTTTCGTACAGGAACTGATTTTCCTCGTGATGTTTTTGTTAGCAGCTGACCACAAGTTTTTTGTGAAAAGTTGGAGATGTCCAGTAGGTATTCTTGAGCTGGAGAAGTCGTCTGAGTATCGGTGTTCAACTGCTCCGGTGGTCCTCCAGGAATTTGAGAAACTTGATGAGTACAATTTCTCGGTGTGCGTTCTAGGGGGTATAGGGCAAAACATTGCTGACAACAATTCATCTCGATTAAATGAGGATCAATTCTCAACCAGGAGATTACTGTCGTGATTGTTTTGGGGATCCGGGACAAATTTGATATATCTGAAGACCTAAGGACTGTAGGCGTTCGAAGAGGATTAATGCCGTATGTCAAAGCTAATTCAATGGTGATCTTTAAGGAGTCCAAGATCCACGAAGCTGTAGCCATCGAGAGGTTCCCAAAAATGCTCAGAAGCGCTACCATTAGGACAACTTGGAGCAGCAGCGGATTGATGTTTTCTAGTGTAAATGTATGGAAGCGCTCTGTTTGACCGAGTTTGCATACATACTGACAGTTAGTTGTTGTGCATTAAAGCTGCGAGATATGTTGTAAGAGCAAAATCTCACCACAATCGTATATTTTGATGGTTCCCTCATCTCGAGCTTTTGCAGCAGACAAGCAGACTTTAGAGGAGACCGGAAGAGGATGATCAAGGGAAGAGTCTGCCGTAGGTTGATTGGTGAACGTTCCGATCGGTGGGTTGTGTATTGATAGACCTTCATGATATGAGGAGCCTGAGCCTCTCTCTTGATCGGATTGATTATTCAAGTTTAAGTGGGCAAGATGTTCTGTAGCGAGATGGATATCAGTCAAAGGTGATTGAGAAGTATTCCCTGTTTGTTGAGCAAGCGATCTAGATATCGCTTTCTCTCTTTGTTCTGCCAGCCGATGGTGTTCAAAAGTTTCAGGTACGACCTCGACACCAACTTGAGTTACCCCGTATGCATCTTGATATCTACCCAGATAACACTTATAGATTCGGCAGCAACAAGGAACTCGGTGTGGGTCTTTGCTTCTGTTCGTTTTAGGAGGCATGCCTGGAAATAATTGTACTCAAATCAAATCGATAAAATTCCAAATCAAGTGGAGTCTTCCTACGGATAAGCAATATATAATTTTAAATGGGGATGAGTACAACAAACTATTGGAAACAAATGTGTTCGAGGGTAGTTTAGACTTTAGAGTCTGAATGAGTGGTTCAAGATGAAGCACATGTGACAAACGTGAAACAAATGTTTTCGCCAGGGGATCTACTGTACAATGATGATATTTAAAATATGAAATAAAGACTGTTTCAAGAGCAGATAGTCAAACACGATTCAAGATAATAGGTCCAAAACAAATGCGTCATTCTTCAACAAAGAAACACCCAGTTGACTCCGCGTTTATGACACCGTGATGAGTTCAATATCGTTGCATTGAAGGAAGGTGACAGTGAGAAGGGAAAGATTTTGAATCTCAATCGACAAACGGGCCGCTGCAGTAAATAGCCAGATTATGTGAGTAGAATGTGTGAAAGAGCAAATCAAAAGTAGATAAAATAAAATTCAAACAAACCTCAGTCTCAGATGTGTAGATAAGATCCCGTTCAATCAAGGGCTTCCACGCAGGAGCGAGTAGTGAAACCCACGAACCAACATACCTGGCTCTACTGTCTCATCTAACACAAACATGATGTAGAGATTTACCAGTACTGTGTGTGACATTGGTGTGGAATGAATGAACACGTGCGGAGCGTGTTGCTGCAAGCTCATTCGGAGCTCTTCCATCAAGAGATCCTTAACCAGATCACGAGGTACAACGTTTGGTGGCCGAACAATTTCTGAATCGCCAGGTATTTTGAGATCTTTGTCAACATGCGCTCGGTACAGATAAAGTAGGCTTCCGATGTCAGAATTCTTAGGTATGGTAGTCACAGGTCGGGAATCGAGAACCGCAGTTACAAGTTGATCTTTTCTGACTCGTCGGCTCAGTGGATTAAAATCCTTGCGAAATTTGTGCTCAGTTTCCATTGGAGTAGGCGGCGGGGGTAGCACATGAGGCTTTAATATTGGGTAGACCTCGTCCTTGAAGGCTTTGTACAATAAAGATTTCTTGTGGTTCGCTCGAGACTTTGTAGCGGGATTGAAGTGCAGAATGATTCGGTAGTATTCGAAACATTTGATAGATTCCCACTTGCTTTCGAAGTCGTGTTCGAGAAATACACGCATATCACTATTGAGCATCATTTGAATCTTGTACCAATTTTCGTTTGAGGTCTCGTTTGAAGTATTGTGACATGGATGGGATGATGTTTGACCAAGGGGTGGCGCTTGTCCTGACGTTGGTGGCGGTTGAGTAGAGCTATTCGATTGCTCAGTGGTTGGCTTGTAAGAACTAGGTTGATCTATAGGGGAACTTCCCGTTTTTTTTTTGCTGGCATACTAACGGGTATCTGTCGGAGTTATAATGAAGTCCATTCGGGCGTGATCAAAACCCAAAAGGTACATCGACAAGATTAATGAGATGAAGTAGTGCTGGACTTACGTCTGACGAGGGATCGGTGACTATGGGTGAGTTGAAACTAACAGAACAATCGGGTATCACCCTAGAGAATCAAGATCAAATCATGAGAAAGATAAAAGCATGAAAGATAGGAGGACCCAGATCAGCAGAATAGACATACACAGTAATTAAAGTTGAATACGGTACGAAAGAAATCAGATCGCAGTTCAACGGAAAATAAGGACGTCTTGCCAAAGCGAGCAAGAGACCAATCGCATATAAATTCCCTTAAAACTTATTGAATGGCTGCAATGGAGACTGATTCATCAATCAGTCAATCGGCACCTGTGAGTGGATGGCGATAAAGTGGTGTGGGGCTGAGGCCTTTCTTTAATGGTTGTGTTACGATCAAAGAAAAGAAACCAACTTACTACATACATAAAGGGATCCCCAATCTCTGAATATAGGGTTACGACCACATATCTTCCGACGGAGAGTATATGATTGAGCCCGGGTTGATCATTCAAGTAATCATGAGATGGAAACATCGTATGACTACAAGAATGTGCTACATGCACCCGAAAGTTTCATTCTGTGAGCTTCTATTTGTGGATCACTTGGCCGCTTTAACTTTATGAAGATATGTGAAGTTGATATATTTGGGACATATGCGTGGCTTCCATTCATCATCTGCCCCACTACTGTCAGGAAACAACACACGAATAGCACAAAGGTCACAAAAAGTTATTTATGTAATGAAATTATGTATCTTCAAAATATGTGGAATATTTGCATAATCCGATCTATTTCTCAGAACTACCATTGGTCCTTTGAAATCTGAATAAGCTGCCAGGATCCTTGTTTCCCATAGGATTTACCAGCATGTTTCTCAGTTTACCTTGGTATTTTTTCTCATCTCTACACGCTTATTTGTGTAATAAAATTAATTCAGTAATTTGTAATCTACATTTTTGTAATAAAATCATTTTTGAAATCTGTACAGAATACATTAAATTTTGTGTAGTGTAAGTGGGCTTCAAATTCAACATGGTAACAATTTTTATTTTGAGAAATCACATCCATACAAAAGATCTACATAAACAAATTTGCACTTGCTGGAAGTTAAATGAAGAATGTATTGATATTTGAACTTCAAAATGATCTGGAAAAGAATCAAATTTTAGAATAGCTTTGGAGTCATCAATATTTGGATCAAATAAGGTTAGAGTTGTATTGAATGAGCTTATATAGTTTTTTGTTATTTATCCCAGGAGTTATATTCTTCATTGAGCCATTTTCTGGACTTGGATTTATGATGTCAAAATGCAATGGTTGACTGGAAATTGAAGCCTTGACAGGTTGGGAAGAAGAAAAGGTACAGGAAAAGCTCTTTGAGTTAGCTGTTGATTTATCTGAGTCGTACATACTATCATATATCTCCAGACTTACCACAACCAAAATCTCTTGCAGTGCAGTTTTGACCTGGGTTTCCAGACACCTGAGATTGCAAGGAAAAATGTGTGACTTTCCAGCATAGAATTGGATGTGCCTCCAGATTTATGTCAATTTTCCGAGGAGCTTAAAAAGTGTTTCTCAGATTTCCAGAAACCCAAAGTGTGAATGACCCAGATGTTTCCAAAGCTTTCTAAGGCTATGGTATTGATTGCCATCATGCAAGCTGAGGTATTGGTATGTGATTTTACTCTCCTTTGAATCATGGATCCAGATCTTGGCTGACACTCATGTATTACCATTGATATGAATTACAAGATGGTATCAAACATGGGAAACAATTGTGCCTGTAGGAGCAACTACTTATTATTAGACTGTAAAAGCTTATTGAAGTGGGTATTGAAAGGGAACAAATATTGTTGTAATGCGGTCCAAGTGATGCAGTCACAAAATTATTTTGTAGATAAAGAAGTATCAATCACGAGTTGAAGCTGAGCTTGGGATTAAAAACAACTGAGAAGGGGCGGCTCTGCCGCCAATGAGGCTAGTCAAACTATTAACAACAAACTCTACAAGCAACACCTCCTTCCTTAAATTGGGGGACAAGTGGAAAGCTAAGTATATTCACTATCAAACTCACAATTACCAATACCCAAAACACATATAAAGCCTCCACCTCCTTCCTTAGATTGGGGGACAAGTGGGTAGTATACTATGTTGTCTTTTGTGGACAGAAAGAGTAAGGTTGCAACTGGAAAACTGGCATAGACAGCTCATACACTTGGCAGTTTCACTGATAGTTTCTTTTCTCAAACTGACTGTTAAAGTTTTCAAACGAAAAAGTGGATGGTCATGGTACCAAACATGAACCAAGTACAAAAGAAAACAAATGGTTTTTAAGAACGTCAAGAGCTCTAAAGACAAAACATACTCCGGGTGTTGACTAGATGGCTAACTTGCTCAAGTAGTGTCTTTTATTAACTTCTTTAGATAGTGTAATATGCAATTTCAAGCAACTCGGCACTTTAAAAAAAGAACAAAAATGACAAACTGATTTTAGTGTACTCAATTCTGCAAATATCCACTGTGGTGTCTTGGTAGTCTTCTGTTGCTCATACTATTGTTGTTCATGGTAACTCTTCTTCTGTTGAGTATATGTACAATAAATGTGAGAGTGGTTTGGATGATTCAGATCTCTGAATTGGATAGGCCAAGGACCGGCAGATACAGATGTGCGTTCAAAATGCTTGAAACATGTAAACTGACCAAGTCCATTTTTGTGCTGGGGTTTTCTACATCTTGCACCTTGGTCTAGTAGTTTTTGGTGGTATGTTTGGAAGAGGTGCAGAGAAAAGCTTTCTTCAACTTTCGCAGTTTGAAGTGATAGCAGGAAACATAACTGGATGGGTTATGGAAAAGGAATTCAAAAGAACAAAACCATATAGCAGGGGCTGAATCCTAGTCTACTGACCTGTTCTGGAGCATCCATGGTAAGAGTATAAGTGTTGAACTTGCTGTACTACCTTCAACAAAACAGAAAATCAAGGATACGTCTGTTCCTCGCGGTCCCTTGCGCGGTGAACAATTGCGCACGGTAGGAATTCCTTGGTTGAATGATCAAGTTTTATCGTCGGCGACATCCTGTCTTGTACCCATGTGTGCCGTTGGGGCGTAAGTTACTCTACGTTGGCTCCAAGTGACGCCCGCGGCTTGAGGGACTTGGCTGACTTGTGATGTGAGCCGGAGTTCCAGGACATTGCGAGATGGAGATTGATCTGCGTCATGTATGTGTCTCACTTCTCGATTGAAACTTTTGGACAGATAATTCTACAGTCACTCCTGGAATCAAGTCTATCTCAATAGATGCGAACTGATCTGAAATCAGATCATCCTCAAGCAAATGATATAATATGTACAGTCGGTGACAAAAAGTTTACGTACCTGTACTATAACTGACCGATTTGGCAACTCTCAAGAAGCATATTGTACTCAACATCTCATGTACTTCTATACCTTAAAGCACACGGTCTAGATGACCACTTGTCAGAGTATCTATGATCAAATTTCAGGATGTGTAATTGTAATGTAGACTCTAGAATACAACAATTTTTACCAGCGAGTGTGTCTACCATTTGCCTTGATCACAGCCTTGATCCGATCAGGCATGGATTCAACCAAAGCTTGAAGCTTGCTCTGAGGGATTGCTTTCCACTCGGTAAACAGGGCTTCACGCATTTCTTGAGGTGTGCGAGGCTGATGTTTTTCAGAAACATTCCTTTTCATTATGTTCCAGAGGTTCTCAATTGGGTTCAAGTCTGGACTGTTTGCTGGCCAATTTAACTTTGTAATTGAATGTTGATCTCTCCATTCTTTCGCCACTTTACTTGTGTGTACCGGGGCTCCATCCTCCATCAAGATAAGATCGTGTGGACAATTAGGTGAGCTGATAAATGGTTCGATGATGCGTCGATAGATCAAATCGACAAAATCGGGTCCAGATCGACACCCTGGGGGCATTATGGTCATTGGCAAGCGAATTTCGGCTGTGAATGCGCCCCAGATCATTACCGAAGTTTGTCCACTCTTGAAACTTGGTGCTAAACAATCTTGGTTGTATTTTTCACCGGGCTTACGCCACAACCGAACCTTCTTTGCAGGCTTTCCTATTTCAAAAGACGACTCATCGGTCCATATGACCTTCTTCCAATCATTGTAAGTCCAATTTTTGTACTGTTTAGCAAACTGAAGACACCTCAGAATGTGTTGGCTCTTGAGATAAGGCTTGACTACTGCCACTCGAGAGTTAAATCCAAGTCTTCGAATTTCTGATCGGATCGTTTGAAGACTTGCTTTAATTGGTAGTTTGCTAGCGATCCAGGCAGCTGAAGCGCGTCGGGTTTTTTAAAAAATTCGCTTCAAAGTTCGCTGATCACGTTCTGAGAATTTCTTCGGTCTTCCGAGTGCTTTTGAGGTCGTTGATACGCGTTTTTTACGGTCATTGTAGATGACTGTGTAGACAGTAGACTTGGGATGGCCCAGTTTTTCAGCAATTTGAGTGCCAGGAATGCCAATTTGGTGCATGTAAACGATGGAAGCCTTTCGGGTGGGAGAAAGGGTGCAGGTCTTCATTTTCTAAGAGGTTTGGGGTTGGTATAGAGAAGATGCTCGAGGACAAAAACACTCATAGACCTCACTGCACTATTACATATGTAGTCGAGGTACGTAAACTTTTTGTCACTGACTGTACATAATTTGCAGGAATAAGTGTATAAACGGGATGCATCAACTGTCTATATGGAAGTTGCTTGGACATCAACTGTGCTAAGAGCATCTCCACCGCAGACCTGCAAACGTAACATTTCTGACATACACGTAAGGTGTATTTTACGTTTGCAGGTCTAGGTCACAAAACCACCTTCCTCCGCGGTCTGGAAACGTAACAGCTCACCATCCGTGTGAGCCTCATTTTCCAGCAAAACCGGTTTCACACGGTCGGTACTCGAAATATGAAGTACCAACCGAATGTTTGCAGCAAGCTGTATTCGAACAGTTTTGGACAGCAATTTGGCACATGTGGTGATAACTTCACCACATGTGTCCTATCATCTTCTTTGTAAAAGCCAGTGGTTACCTCGTGCTATGTAGGAAATAATGCCTTTTCGTAGAACAGATGCAATTTGTTCACAATCGATCAAACTGCCACCACGCACCAGCTCGTAGGCAATTTTTTAATTAACCTAGTCCTCCCTACATATGTATATAACTTTGGTTAAAGTTGTCAACCGTACCAATGCCCGTCTACCTTCCGTAAACAATTTTCAAACTTGTGCTATAGTATTATTCTTTTTTCTTACCCTGTTCACTATTTAGTTGTTATTTTTCTTATCTTATCAACTTGACCTAATTGATACTATAATACCTTCAACGTCCTGATCCACCCACTTCCCATGGAGAGACTCACGAACTCACTAGCACAACAGAAGAGCGTTGATTCACGAGGTGGCAATGACTTTGATTTTGAGCATCGTTCCCAAGATGATTTTAGTTGGCGTAACAACAACAGCAGGCACCATAATGGTAATGGTATTGGTCAGTCCTATTTGATGAAGACTCTTATATTTAAAGTCTGTTCATTCAATGATCATTTGTATAGCCTGGCAAGCACCTAGTCCTCGATTCCTAGTACACCCACACATGCAACAGCGTGCCCCACCCCCATCTTCCAATGCTATTCGGCCTGAAGAAATCGATTCGGATGCGGACCTGCCTTCCCAGAACAGCATTCATCAGCAGAACTTTCGTCCTCGTCAAGATTCCTTCACTGGCCTTTCGCAGAGCAGCATTCAGCGGACCTTTCGTGATCGAGAAGCTTCCTTCGCTGCCCATTCCCAGAACAGTAATCCACGTTTCTTTTGGGCTGAATCTGTTGAATCCAATTATCAGTTCCGAGATCACCGTCTGCGTCAACCATCTGCTGCTTCCTCTGTGGATCCCTTGCCAACTCAAACTCAATCGTCCGCTCATTCCAACACTTCGGATCTTACTTCGCCATCTCCAGCTACCCGCAAAAATTTGAAGAAGTCCACTGTCAGTCAAACCACGAAGACCACAGGCGGGAGCGGTTCGAATTTCAACAAAGAAGAGTTAGAACAACTATGTAAATCATGGCTGAACGTGTCTGAAGATGCCATAGTTGGAAACGATCAGAAATCAACCACCTTTTGGAGAGCTTCACTCTCCATATTTCTCCGTATTTTTACAGTCCATATTGATAAGTGTACTAACAATAAACCTTGATAATCATCCAATTACAACCTGTAACAAGCACTGAAATTTGGCTGATTAGTGTTTAGAGAAACTTTTGAATTCTGAAAACACCCATAACTTTGTCAAATCTGCCTCAAAACACTTGATTTCAGGTGCATTAGAAAGCTGAACTCCTGTTCTCAAAATTTCATAATATCAATAACTATGTAGCTAGTATGACAAACATTCTATGGATCTGTATGTGCAAATGTATAAAAAAGATGATATCTTTTTTAGCAGACCAGCATGCTGTGTGGTCTTATTATGAACTATTTGGAGGACCATTCCAGCTTGCCAATGCACTCAAAATCGAGCGTTTTGGCCTGGAATTGAAAAAGTTATGAGTTTTCTCAGAAATCAAAAGCTCTAAACACTAATGAGCCAAATTTCAGTGCTTGTTACAGGTTGTAATTGGATGATAATGAAGGTTTATTGTTAGTACACTTATCAATATGGACTGTAAAAATACGGAAAAATATGGAGAGTGAAGTTCTCAACGCAGGGAACAAGATGCATATTTTTATTTATTTTTTGCCCTTTGCCTGGCCTCTCAATATTTTTGTGTATCAATAATTTAATTTTCTGCCCAGAAAATATTGTATTTCTTGTAGTGACAGGCGGGAGCGGTTCGAATTTCAACAAAGAAGAGTTAGAACAACTATGTAAATCATGGCTGAACGTGTCTGAAGATGCCATAGTTGGAAACGATCAGAAATCAACCACCTTTTGGAAAAAGATTACTGATGACTTCCATGATTGAATGGATGTGGAGGATGATGAAAACAGGCGCTCACTCAAATCGATTCAGTCTCGCTGGGGTACTCTCAACAAAAACATGGCTCGATTCGCCGCGTGTGTTCAACAAATCAAGATGATCAGAGAAACTGGAAAATCAATCGAGGACCAGTTTCAAGATGCCTTAACGTTGTACAATAAAGAAGTTGGAACTGCCTTTGTCAATGTATCATGCTATAATATTGTCAAATATTCCCCTAAATGGACTGACAACCCTCTGTACATCGAGTTTTGCGGTAGAAAAAGGAAAGCTGCTACAAATGACAAAGATCCAATCATCGATGTAGACGCCATCCCGGCTGGAACTGCAATTGGTGACATCCAACTGCCGCAACTCAATCGCCCGGCAGGTACAAAACAATCTAAGAAATCGCGAAACACGAAGCCTGAGGATGATGAAAGTAATCAAAGCCGACTACTTGCAAACTCCAGCTCTACAGCCCAAGCAACCGAGCGAATCGCTCTTCATTTGGACCGGGCAAGCTCTTCACTCGAGGCTATGCTGGAGCTATCGCTCCTACAGACTGACACCTCACGCCTGAATGAGAACATCCGTGCCGCACTGGAGGCTGACAAAGAGCGCCTCTTGCTGCGCAGAGCTGCTTGTCGCGCGGATTTATGATTTGTCCACACGCTTGCTAAGACCGTTTCAAGTTATTATCTTTCCAATCTGCTTGTGTTTTGCCCAAATCATTCACTCATCTCAAATGTTTTTCACTTTTAACTCGATTAAGTCCAAGATTTTTTTGTCCGTGTGTTGTGTGTGAAATTTTAATTTTGTAATTAAAATTTCTGTGTTGTCATGACTGATCTTTGTTATATGTTCTGCACCAATGTTATTGAGCATTCTCTCGCTTTGTTTTGTGTATATAAGGTATCTCCTATTTCCTCTTTATCCTCATAGTCACTCATTCCTGTGTCATTCCGTGCTTTTCAATCTAACTCATCCAGCTCGCCTTACCTAGTAAATAGTTCTTTGTTTAATATTTTTTTTTTGGTGCAACATATTGTCATATTCATATCGTTTTGCAACTCCCTACCATCATATTATTACGAAATTCCTCATTATGGCTTCCACAAGCGGTTTCTCTGGAATTAATGTCCCTACGACTTCAACCCCTCGAACGCCCTTGTCACCCGAAGGCAAGTGAACACCTGTGTATTCATTATGATGTGATGATTAACCACATCAACTCCATGTATCAAACAGTGACCTGGATTGCTACACCGTCGGCACCTCGATTCCATCCGTATTTTAAGGCTAGAACATTTTTTGAAAACCGTCATGGTCATGGAAGGGAGGAGTTGGCCGTGGCACCAGCACCACGAGTCACTGATGACCTTGACCCGCGACTTATTGCTCTTACCCCCGCTCTTATTCAAGGTTAGTAAAGAAGATATTATGATGAGACCACAATTAACTGTAAGCTAACATCAACACTTCATAATAGCGGGGAGGACTCCCGCCGCCACGCCTCCTCTCAGCCCTGACGCACAACGTGCCAAACATCGTAATGGTTCTCCTCCCATTGTTATTGATCTCACCTCCAGCCCCCGGGCTCAGAGAGAGGTACAAAGACTTGAAGAGTACACTCGTGCTCGTGAATCCAGGCAGGCCTTGCGCCGAATCATCAAGGTGATACAAGATAAGCGCCGAAACGAGTTTCGCGTCCTCCGCGAAGCACTTGGGCAGGTCTACAGCTACACTGGACGTTATCTTCAAGGCCCGGGTGAAAAAGAAGCTGCTGCCCACTTGTTAAGAACGGGACAGTTAGATGACGAGTTTGTCAATGTATTTGATGCCGAAGCCAAATGGCAATGGCTTCAAATGAGGGTGAACGCGCTCTAGACTTTGTCGGCTCAACGTGACTCAGTTATCTACAGACATCTGTTTCTTACTAAGCACTATGTCACTTTACATTCATTCTGATCTTACTTACTTGGCCCTTATATCTCATTGTATTTTCACGATGTCATTTTTGCTTTCTGATATGTTGATTTCTTTCTTATCCAGTACATAGTTCATACTTGCAAGTAAAATACTCATGATTTTCTTTTGATCTTAAAGTTGTGAAAGGCTCCACAAATGAACTATGTACACATAAATTCATTTCCTGATTGTTATGAACTCTCGCGTATAGACGATGATCACAAACCAAAAAAATAATATCTACACTAAAATGGAGAACACGTCAAATCGAGGGGAGGAAAGAGATCAAAATCAGACAAAAGAATTATATACACTGATCAAAAAATTCAATAGAATGAGACATAAAGACAGGAAACATAAATCTAACATAAATCTGAAACAAGCGGCACAAACATCAAAAGAGAAAAAAATAACAAAAAAAAATAACAAAAACAAAAGACAATAATCTACACAATGTGGTCATTGATGTTATCCTTTCCAAAGGTTCTCCATATGTGCTGGACTAAGTTATTGCGTAAACTGACATGGTTAGCTTGCGAGCGAAAGGCGCGACCTTCCATGAAACGAGCAAAAGTAGCAGGTGGACGCGGAAGATGTTCAGGTGGTGGTACAGGCGGATCAAATATGTCTACATCATTTGCGCCTCGAGGTTCCTGAGACTGGTCCTCCACAATCATGTTGTGCAAGATAATACAACAATTCATGATGAGAGACATTGTTGAAGGTTGCCACATGCGAGCAGGTCCTTTGATGATTGCGAATCGCGCTTGCAAGACCCCAAAAGCACGCTCGACGTCTTTTCTAACTGATTCTTGCATTTTAGCAAAAAGCTTTAAACGACAGTCAGATCAAGGTAAAGAAAACCCTTAGGAGTGACGTGAGACTTACCTCAATTTGGGGATCTTGAGGGCACAAGAACGTCTTAATGAGAGTTGCCCACTCGGGATAGATCCCGTCAGCAAGGTAATAACCGGTGGTGTAATCGATGCCATTTACTGAGAAGCGGCATTCATGAGCATTACCCAAAGAGAGGTCATGAAATAAATTAGAACGTTCGAGAACGTTGATATCGTTGAGACTGCCAGGTAGACCAAAGAACGAATGCCATATCCAGAGGTTGTGAGTCGCCACAGCCTCTAGTACCAACGTCGGAGATCCTTCTTTGCCAGTGTAATGGCCCTTCAATGCGTTGGGGCAGTTTTTCCACTCCCAGTGCATGCAATCGAGTGAGCCAAGCATGCCTGGAAATCCTTGCTCTGCGTTTTCGGCAAGGATAGACGCCATATCATCTGCGGTTGGCTTGCGTTGGTATTGATCCTTGTAAGCAAGAATCACACCGAGACAGAAACGTTTAAGCGACTAAATGGCGGTAGACTCTCCAATGCGTAGATATTCGTCTTGGGCATTGGCAGAAGAGCCATAAGCAAGTTGCCGAATTGCAGCAGCGCACTTTTGGAACGGTGATAGCCCAAGTTTACCTGAGGATACACATGAACACGGTCAATGGAAATAAATGACATCAAGAGCAAAACAACAACTGACCTAGAGCATCTCTCCTCTGCGTGAAGTAGGGGTCACCTTTGCCAACCTTATTCATGATACGAATAAATAAACGGCGACTCATCCGAAATCGACGATGGAAGAGCAGTTCCCCATAAACCGGGGTCATATTGAAGTAGTCCCTCATTAAACCTAGGTGGCCAGTAACGCAGTCTCTGGGTAGATTGGGGGCTCGACCGGGTAATGATCCTCCAGGACCTCGAGGAATATGCGAGATAGCGAGGTAGTCATGCAAGTCTTGGTTGTGTGATGCAAGGAGAGCGATAAGTTCTGAGGACAGACCTGCGATGACCACATATTGGGCAATGAAAGCAGGAGCGATGAAGTTGTCTGGGGTCATAGTGCGTAAATATGGACAGTCAAAAGGGTAGGGAGACGGTATCAACTATTAACAATTGGTATGAGTATTCAGAGAGTAATAAGTGAAAATGAGTTGGTCACGCAGGAAAGAGACAGGGAGCAAAGAGGCAAGTAACATGATGTATATCTTATATACACAATGTATCTTCGTGTTGCCGAGTTTGAACTCTGATCAAGCTCAATCAATGCCCGCTCTTGATTACGGTTTTAATATTTATTTTATCTTATCAAGGCAGGCGACTAATCGGTGAGGCTTGATTGGGTTTGAGTTTGGCATTTCGGGCGTGGGTAGGAGCTCAAATCTGCTGAAAAATTTATACCGATTTGCGCGGTGGATGCAACAAAGCTGGATATGAAATACAGCTGTCAAAAATTTTGCAGCAAGCTAATTATGGGTCTGTATTCGGTTTACAGATCAGGTCCGCGGTGGAGATGCTCTAAGTACTAAAAAACAAAAATGCCGGCAAAACCCATTTCAAACAAAAGGGGATACCAATTGAAATTGTAGCGGCGGGTATTTTTGACTAAAAGAAGGAAAGATGGACTAAGTATGATAGAAGGTGATTGTTCTTCAAATCAGAAAACGTAATGATTCATCGATTTGATTATGTAGCACAGTATCGACTAAAGCAAGCAGAGCATTGTTCGGTTCGGCTTTGTGAGTTCCGAATCCTTTGCTTTTCGATCATCGCACAAGCTAAACATGCAGGCCATTCAGAATCAACGTATGTTGAGTTGGATTGAGTCGCAATATAGAATCCGTTTTGAAAGAATCCATCAATCTCTTGCCACTTATAACACACGAAAGGTTTCCAAAACACAGAGATGTCAACATGGATGCGAAGAAACAAATTTAATCAAGACTCCTTACAGTGTAGTCCGTTTGCAGGGTTGGCATGTCTGTTTGCGCTGACACAAAATGGTTGGGAAGGTAGAGTATCAGGGGGGCGCTGGAATCTTCACATCCGAACAGTGTTGGCCTTTCTTCATAGCCGGCGGAAGTAAAGCTGCCATCTATTGCGCTTGGTACTCTGTAACATCAGATACCCCACGAAGCCAGATCAATCGTGTTCTATTCTTGATTGACAGCAAGAGCTTAGGAAAAGGATTTTGAAACTGACTTTGGAAACGGGTACCCTTGGTAGTTAGGATGTCGCAGCTTGAGAGAAGTCAAATATAAGGCGGTGCCATTGGGATCTGTTTTTATAAAGGGGTTCAATAGGCTCTGAATTGAAAGAAAGAGCTTCAAGATGATACTGACAGCCATGGACGTTTGGATTGGGGAATGGATGTCCATCCACAGTCTACACAAGATTTGATTCTAGTTAGGGTAAAGGGTTTTCGCCCCCATCGTAAAATTTTTGGCTTACCGAGTCTATAGCAAATATGATATCGACCTTTCTGGAAGGCTGTATCAGAGGGAAGAGTGGGAGATTTTCTGCAACCATAGCACCATCCGCGAGTAGGAGCGTCTCCAAATTCGTGTTTTCGAATCCAGCATCGCCAAACATTCCAACTCCTTTTCCTTGAAAAGGATTTGGAACCTGGTAGTAGATCCATGGTCAGCACTTTTGACTGGTCGTGGTTACGGGGGAGCTAGTTGATGGTACTAACCAATGCCTCATAAAATTCACCCTTGATGAACAGCTTCAGGAGCTTTGCCCAAAATGGCGGGTCCGGATCCGAGCCGTCCTGTAGAGCAATTGTCATTCACATAGACCTTGGATAAGTGCGGTATAGTCGTTTTGAAAATATGGCTCACCTGAAAGCTGAAGACATTACTCGAAGCACCCTAAAGTGAGGCAAATTTCCTGTGTTAGGGCGGTCAGGAAATTTTGAAGGAGATTGATCTATTACTGAACGTGCCATCAAGAAACTGGGCCCGAAAATGTCATAAGCATCATCCCACACACTTGGGTAAGTCAAGAATGCCAATACATGCGGGATTTATAAGAAGAATATAAGTACCCCATATTGTCGAAACCTTTTGTGCAAGTTATAGCTTGATCGTTCATAGCGGAGGCTTTACTCCCGAGGTATTCCATAGGTATCGAAGCGTTCAAAAGAGGATGCCATATTCCAAAGTCTTCTGGAGTAAACTCGTCTGGTGATTGAAAAACAAACCGTGAGCCGATGCTCAGGTATTTCAGCTGGGGAAACTTACACATTGGACTTTGCAGTGTTATCATTTTGCCTGTGCCTGGCCTAGATAGGGACACCAAGATAGGCAACGGAAATATGCGGTCTTTGTATGCTGGTGTTTCTCTTACAGATGAGAAGAGCACGCCCTTGCCTTTTTCTGGATCTTTACTGTATTCAAAGAGCAAGCGTATCAGCCTCTATTTTTTCTGTTTCACTTGGGTTCAATGACTTACATGAACTGTGTACCCAGCATCCGTGCCCATATGCTAGAGGAGGAATCACAGTTGGGTCATTGAGATGGGTCGGGAAGTTAAAGAGCAAGAAATCTGGCACAGGTGTTGAAACTAACTCTACAAAACTGACGGCAAATCCGGCTTTCTTCTTCTTCTTTGTATCCGAATAATATTTGGGGTACTTCTTCAGATTGCGCCAGCTGAGATAACCATTTTTCTTGGTGTAACCCCAAACCGTTTGATTGAGTGAAGGGAATCTCTCGAAGTTTGAGGTCGCCCAACTACCCAAGAGCCACGATCCCCTGTGATCAAACAAAAATTTACATTAACAGCTTTTTGATTTGATTGATAGACAAATTGCTTGAGACAAACGCTGATAGCCCTGTAGCATAATTCGCAAGTTGTAAGATTCCACCAGTTCGTGCTTTCATGGCCTCTGGATTCCTGGAATCGAAAGCATCCAAAATTGATGAAGAGTACAATAGTGCACGATTTCCTCCCCCAGACAAAGCCAGTGCGACATTGGGCACAGTATCACCAGCACGGGCTCCATTTGTGGTCGCTCTGTCTAAGAAATTTTCAATATCAAAATCCTTCAACCCAGCTTGTTTCAAGAAATCTGACCACAGAGGTATTGAAAGATTTGCTTTGCTTGATATATATGCCTCTTCTCCTTGACTTAAACCCCACTATCATGTATATCTTACATCAGAGACTCTATCCTAAAACGCAATGGAGAATTGAATATCATCACTGCAAGAATTGTACGAACTGGATACATGTTAGCATCCCGAATGCGTAAATCAGCAGGACAGACGATCTTCTTGGGTGCATAGCCGCCCGTAGGTGATTGAGAAATCGCCAGGTCCCTGGGACGTAAGACATATGCTGTTGCGATATCGGGCTTATGCATATTGACCAAGACTCGCAACCCCACCGTGACCCAGACCTGGATCCATCCCGACTTCTTCCGCATGGTGAATACAAAAAGGGTATCCAATCTGGGGGTCAAATCTGCGTTCAAGTCCGCTTTCCTTGCTCTGAACATCACTGAACTCATGAGGAAACGCGGAGAGACTTACGCACGAGAAAGAGTACCTTGGCCCAAGTCACACGGTGAGTATTTGTTCTGATTTGAAACAAACTGGTATATGATTTGAGTGAGCTCGAAATGAAAGGTAAAACAAAGTAGAGAAATGATGGGGGAATTCCATCTGCCAATCATTCGTGGTGTGCAATATGCCAAACCGAAAGACACAGCCCAAGTCTGTTTGTGAAACAAAAGTGCCTCCATGAGATCTCGAAAGGGTCAGCGTGACCCACATATGCTGTACCGAGAAACGCCCAACCTCGATGACACACGGTGGTGTGGGGCTACGCAAGAGATATGCAACGTAACTTGTCTGAGTCACTCTCGGCGAGCGAGCTCGCAATGGAAGAACTCATGAGGGCTTGGACACCGATTCATCCTACATTTCACGGTTCCGACTGTTGTTTTGTGTTCATATCACCGTGCAAATATACGAGATAAGCCTCATGATAGGGCATTCCAAGTCAAAAAAAATGTGCCGAGATTTTAGGCAACTCGAGCCACGTTTTAGGTCTTTAGGGTAGATATCTCTCGGAAGCAGAGGGCTGGGTTAAAGGGATACTTCCCTGCACCCAGTGGCTAGGACCGTTTCAAGGAGAGTGAGGTCTATGGCCGGTGTTGAGCAGCTTGCACTCAGCCCGCTGTGCCTTGGTCATCCTCGGATGAACATTAGCGCTCTTAGTAAATACATGTAGGTTGGGCCCGCCTTCCCAGGCTCAATCTCGTCTGCGCAGGGGCGGGTGTGTCTTTGTGGAAAACATAAAAAAATCACACTTTTTGCAACTTTGAAGCTCGCCGGACGTCCGGGGCGTTTTCAGATGACACTGCAAGTTGGTCGCCATGTATGGATAGTATGTTGTTTTCATTATTTTCCTCTCTGTACAATCAATGTGACTGACTTGCTGACTCAAATAAAATTCAGAGGGTACAAGCCATACATTGGGGGTTAAACCATGCAACGTACAAGACCAAGACTTTGTGGAACATGGTGGGCCAGACTCTGGGGCACTTGCGCAGTGAATCCTCAAGATATTGTTATGTGTATGTATCTTTTCTTTTTGTTTCCACATTTCTTTTACATCCATCACAACTGACTTCATCTTGTAATCAGATTCTATGTGCTGATCTTACAGACAGACTTATATATAAACTGAAAGAGGACATTTGATGAACTGAAAGCAATAACTGACTTTGTGTTACCTACTGAATTCAAGATACTATAGTAGACCTTGATGATTTCTTTGGAGATGGGGCAGCAGGACCCAATGAAGAGCTTCATGAGGCAGATGGAGTAGGAGAAAAGGATGTAGATGTAGATGAAGATGGTGATGATGATGAAGAAGAAGAAGAAGAAGAGGAGGAGGCAATGGAGATGGAAGAAGAACAAGAAGAAGAGTAAGTACTGAGGTTATTGATATAGAAGGTAGTATTTCCCTTATCTTATATGTTGTTTTTTACTCATTTAGGGGATACAAAGTTGAAATCCGGCCGAAAATCTGGCCGCGTGGCCAGATTTCCAGATTCCATTTTTTGCGGTAATTCGGAATCTGGACATGAGTCCGGATTCTCTCAACTTTGAATCCCCCGACTTCAAGTTCCATGCCAACTTTCCACTACACCACCAGTCCCACATCCAATATCGACGACTCGCCCCCACTTCACATAGCAACAACTCGATACCATCGCAAAATAGCCCTCAAGAGGTCCATTCAAACAGCACAACATGCAAGAAAGGCGTATGTTCAGAACAACCTAGACTCACTTGCAATGTTTCAAGTCAATCTCGCCGGGATAGATTTTTCTTACGCATGATTCAAGCCTTACAAATCCATCAAATTGCTGTAACTGACAAGAATTGAAAGAAGGCAGCTTTCTCGGTCAACCAAACTTACAATTTAATCAATCACAACATGAACCTTATGATAGATCAATCTCAAATCTTTCGATTGATGAAAAAGACCAACTCTTGACTTCAATTCTCACAAAGATTCCATCTGGTCTGACTATTCTTAAACTTATCTGTATCCTTCTTTGATTTGATTCGTGTGTGAAAAGATTATACAAAGGATCTAATACAAAATTCAGAGTTCCGAAAAGTGACTCTTTAACAAAACTTCTAGATCGAGGATGTCTTTGGACTAAGATCAACTGCTATTGTCTGCCAGTTTCATTCATCCACAGGTTTGAAAGAGTCTTTGTTCTGCAGCTTGAGTTAAAACATCTAAAATCGCATGTTCAAGTGTTTTTAATTGATATGAAGCAGCTAAAGAGAAAACAAAACCAAAACCAAAAGAGTAGAATAGATTTAAATCAGATCGAATATGATTTTTAAAGTATTAATCAAGAGAAGAAAAATGATCTGTTACCGATCTGTTGTACCATTGAAGTTAATTGTCCTTTATTCAAAAAATCCGTAATCTTCACTCGATCTCGATGATTAGTTGAATTCCATAAAGGAGGATAAGGTTGATTTGAATGAGAATGAGAATGTAATGAAGATCGATTTGACTCAGAGTGTAAGGAAGGATTTCTGGGTGCCTGGTGTTGGATGAGAACGAAAATCTTGAGATTGAGGTGTTGAGTCGGATATGGAATTGAGGTGAGTGAAGGACTGGCCAGTGATCTGTTGATTTCTCTTTTTGCCAAATTTCAAGTCGTGGCCAGAAAAAAATGGAATCTGGAAATCTGGCCACGCAGCCGGATTTTCGGCCGGATTTCAACTTTGTATCCCCTAATTCTTTTTGATAAATTGGGTTTTTGTAAGTCCTGCTTTGAAGGCTCAATTTTGTCATTTTGTATCTTTTTTGTTGTATTGTTTTTGGTATCTTCCACTTTATATTATTTTTGTTTGGACAGCTGTTGTATTTTGGTAATAAAAGCTCTTATTATAATAATATGTTGATTGAATGGAGCCACTGTCAACACTGCCACAGTTACTTTACTGTAAGTAATGGTAAAGTAACTTTTTTTCCAGTATAAGTATCTCAATACTTAGTATCAGTCTGACCAATACTTCACTCCCAGGTCCTTGGGATGGTATTGTCAATTTCAATACCATATTCAGTAAAGTATCAGAAAACCAATACTTTCCCCAGCAGTGGCTGGAGAAGTATGGTCAATAATTTCTCTCATGTAGGCCTAGATACCTCGTGTGTGTTGGTATTGTGGCGCAAATAACAATACAGTATTGAGTATAGTAACAGTATTGCTTTGAGATACCTTACTAAAGATAGGTCTTGTGGGTGTCGTGGTTTTTGATACAGTATTGAGTATAGTATTGGTCAACCAATACTTTACTGCCAGCCAAATTTTACAGTATTGTTTTTTTGATACTTTAACAGGTATTGCCAATATGATACCAGTAAAGTAACTGTGGCAGTGTTGCCACTGTTAATGTGAACCAAAAACAGAGTTACAAAGAGAACTGTCTGCTACGACATGCATTATGTGCCACATAAAGAGAGGGACTTCACTGTTTTTTCATAGGGTTATGGTCAAGTTCTCACTGGTCTAAACAGCACAGTGTTCAACCTGGTTGTACAACACCAAGATTGTCACAAATGGTGTCTGCAAATGCTTGCGGTTTTTTTACTGTGCAGTGTCACCAGTGGAAAACCTGGTTTGGGGGGCCTGTGGTGTACATGTGTGTATGAAATCACAAAAGTCAAAATTCACACCATTCTCTTTGATGCCTTACAACTTTTTCACAACTCCTCTGTTAGTGTTGGTTCAACAGCTGTGAATTATGAAATGGAACATCAGGTGTTGATTGAGCTATCACCCATTCTGATCTGACAAGCTTTGACATATGTGATTAGTAGAAAGCCTCCATTTTTGACCATTTTCACACCTTTTTACCTCTTTTGTCAACAAGGAAGCTTATGGGGTAGGGTTAGGGAAGGAAAGAACCATGTAATAGCTGATATATAGAGCAGTGAAAGGCTGATTACATATGTTTTACATATGTAGGACCGTGCTTTACATTAGTCATCAAAGAGAGAACTAGCAACACAACTGTGAATCTGTGCCTGCTAACTGTAAAAGGACTTTTGAAGGCTGATATGAACGGATTGATTGGTTGTAAAAGTTGTTCAAACTTGATTTGCTATTGTGAAGTATGGGGAATAAGACACAAAACAAAAGCAGGGGCTTATATACCTGGCACAAGAATGTAGCGCACAGTGTCAGCCCTGAGTACATATACATGTACCCAAAACTAACTTGTAACATTAAAAAGATTATGTATAAAATTAATTACATGCTACATACTGAGCTTAGACTGCATGTAACATGTAATACAATGTACCAAAACGCTTATTACATATACATGTACACTGAAAACCACATGTAATATGTCATAAAACACCATTTACACCTCATAACTTGTTGTCAAGAGTTGAAATGCTTATATTACTTATTATACATAACATGCATATGTAATTAAGCATTGCTAGTAATAATCATAACATCTAGTAATGATTAACCCTGAACTAATGTAGTGATAATAACAAATATCACTACAGTTAGGTTTAGAGAGGAGAGTATATAAACCCCGCCTCTCTCAGCCTTCAAAGATTTTCCCCCAAGCAATTATTACACCTCACTTTTCAAGAACAAACTTTAAAGTACTATTAAAGTTCATAATCAAGAGTCTTATAATAATAAGACTAGTGATTTACTTCATTACTTTAAATAGCTTCCTGACTAAAAGTAAGTAATACATCTTCACATTTCTGGATTCTCTACTTCCCCCAAGTAGAAACCATTTTAGGTTGGTGACCTTCAAACATCCCAAGGCTAGTGACCTATACACAAGTACTTTCAGGTTGATGACCTTGAGAACAACCCCAAGTTGGTGACTTTAAGAACAACCAGTTTAGTGATCTTCACCTCACTCTTTAATCTGTTAACATAAAGATTGAAGGAAGGCCTTGATTCCAACCTTCATCCTTTATAATATTTACTTATCATGACTCTAATCTCCTTTTAAGGAGGCAACTGACTGTAGTCTGTCTGGATTTATCCTTACAGGCTGTTAGTCTCTGTCTTCTTCCTTTTCTTATTTATTTCATATTGTATATACTACATGTTTGAAATAAATAAACCTTTTGCAAACAATTACATCCCATTATCCTAATTTAGTGAGCATAGAGCACTCATAAAGAGTACCCTACCCTCACACACAGAATCATAAGACAAACATAACAAGGATGTTAATGTGAGCATCTCCTTTGAACAACTGATCATTTATCCGTATATGATCACATGTGATTGATACAATGAGGTGTGTATGCATTTAATGATCTACTAGTGACCATGTGTGATCTTTACATTCCCATAAAACCCTGATTCACCCGTGTAGTTTATTCTGTAACAACCCTTCCTTTTAGCACAAGAACCCTAGACTTCCCTCCTTGGCAGCCATCAAATTGCAGGAAGATCAGTTTTAGATGAACAGCTGAAAAGTTGGGTTCCCAATCCAACTTAGTTGCTTGAACTAAGGCTACATGTGGTTATTAGAAAGCTTATCATAAAACAAATCACACAGGATCATCTTACAAATTGATATGTGTGTAATGTGTTTGTTCAAATGATGTATATCTGTTTAAATATCACTTAGAGATTGAAACAATAAAAAAATACTAAGTAGATATTAGGGGTTCTCAAAGTTGGCCCGGTTTCAAGTAAACCCAGTTGACCCGGTTGCTTTTTGGCAGTAACCTTGTGTATTGAGTTGACATTTTTTGACAGATCACAGCCAAAAAGTCAACTGGGTCAACCGGGTTTTTACAAACTGGGCCTACTTTGAGAACCCCTATTGATAACTGAATATGAGATGAGATAGAACAGGATAGTTTGCGCACCACACATGTAATTGAAGATTACATGTGTTTTTTGTATGTAATTGAGTTATACATGTTTCTTCTTATTATGACTAAATATGATTGTCCAATTACATGTAGATCATTGATATTTAGTGAGTTCTTTGTAAGAAAGGTGATATGCCATTGACAGGCTTATGCCCTTTCTGACATCTTTTCACATCTAATATTGATCTCTTTTTCATCATGAGATCATTGTAGATCAATCCATTCATCATAATACCCTTAAAAATCATTGTGAAACTCTTGGAATCCATTAAATCCCTAATCCAATCATTATATCAATATACTTAAATCCAGATTTGCCCCCCAAATCCACCAATTTGACAGCAATTCAGTATTTGGGCTGGTGAAACATCAGGATCTCTCCGCTTCTCACTTGAGGCTCACGTAAGTGTAGCCGTGGGTAGCATTGAACAATGCCAATTCAGAACGTTCAAATGACTGTCTCTATTTGTACAATTTCTTACGCCTTATGCCCTTGACTGTTTTCCAAATGCCCACTAAGCGGCTTTTCATCCTTGCTCCTACATCATGTTGGCCTCTCTCAAAAGCTCAAATATTGGGAAAATACATATTATCATTTCCGCGCGACCTGATCAAAAGCACTTTTATCCCCACAATTTTCCAGAAGCCTCTGCTGTGAAGATAGGTAGTGTGATGGTCTCTTATTGCTTTTATCAATGGAAAGCAATCCCTATGCTTTTTGCAACCCCTTCACTTTGTGGTCCTCCGCATGATTCATGTCTACCACACATCCCCTCTATGCATTCTCTGTGTTTCATCATACCTGCTACATGCCCTCGGCCATTCTCAAAAGCGCCAATATTGCCCATTGCCCACCTTCCCTTTTCTCCAATCATATGAAAAGCATTCTGTTTTCCATTGCTTCCCAAAAGACTCTGCTGCGTGATCCACATTTAATTGTCCTCTTATCATGTTTCTCTACCAAATATTAAAAGTGTGTTGTATAGGCACTTACGATTTTTGTAAATGTTGACACTCTGTGGCGTTTTCATTCCCCTTTTTGGTCCTTCACCAATGCACTACTTTTTGTTACTTGCTTAAACCTTTGAAACTCTCCGGATCGCTGTAAACTCTCTGTGTTTTTACATGTGTTAGTCAGTGGCTGTTATGCTAAAAGTATCAAAAGCTGCTTTCAATACTTCTCCTCTACCTATTGTGGTGCCCAACTTTTCACTACAAGATTCTTTACTCTTTGTTCATTGTTGATTTCTTTACCACTAATACTGTAATTTCCATATGTGTACACCATGGGGCAACTTTGAACTGGGACCACGTGAAATGTAAGTTGGGTATGAGCACGCCGAGTGGTTGTGTAGAACAGGTGAAAGAAGGGTGAGTGCGGCCACGTGGCCCTCACCCAATGCTTGTCACCTGCTCCACATGTCGAGAGAGAGACCACGTTGGCATTGCGTGCTTTACCAGCCAACCAGCGGGTGAGCTGCTTGGTACGAGCACAACCAGCCAGCAAGGTGCTCAGCACGCGATTCAGCTTGCGTGCTGGTAGTATAAGCTGACTCGCCTGCTGAGCACCTCGCTGGCAGGTGAGCTAACCAGCCAGGCGCTCAGCGGGCAATTGTATTGGGCCAAGTGCTCAGCACGTGAACAGTCCTCCCTCATATGACTCATTATGGCTCAGAATTACTCGCAACAGGGCACCTCATGCCTCTTGAAAACATCTTTTAGATTTTTTTTTACTTATTTCAATTCATTTTCATTCATATATATACAAAATCAAGTATTACACATTCATAGTTGAAAATGGTCAAGATAATACACTAAACAGAATTGAAAAAAATTCAGTAAATAAAAATAAAATGAATAAAATCAAAAAAACATGTAGCCCTAGTAAAGCGGAAGGAAAGTGTATATGAAACAAAGAGAAGAATCGTTAGTAAAAAGGATAATCAGAAAAAGAAAAGAGTGATAAAATCAAGGTACATACTTACAATTCAAATATTTAATTTTGAACAAGACCGATCAAATATAAGATATGCAATTGAAGGTTTATCAAAATCAAAACAAAAGAAATCAGTATTAAGCAAAAGAATAATAAGAAATAAAAATAGGAAGAACTCACGTTTATCAGCTAGAGATCGATCGGGTGACAAGATATTGTTAATCAAAGCAATGAATTAATGACAAGTTGAAAGAAATCATTTACACCCAAAAGATAAACCGAAGTGATAGAAGATGGGTTGGAGCGATTTGTAAGCAACTACCTAAATGATACAAACTGGTGATGGGTGCTTTGACACCCTAGAAAACAATTGAAAGACATGACTAGTTGTAAGCACCAATCATGATACAAGGCTATCAGTATCAAGTTGACAATATTGGATGACAAAGAAGAAGAAAAGACCTACATGATGGGCTAGCTCAATATACAAGGCCGCATTTCCAGGCTGTGTAACTATGTACACTACATAAATGTCAAGCCCGGTGTCATTTTCATAACCGGTCTCATGGATGATGTCAAGTCTGACGTCACAGGTACATGTCACAGATCTCACTACACTTTGTCCAGTGCCCCAGTCTACGCTCAAGTCCCTCAGAACTCATGGGTCGTCACCTGTCATCACATCCCATCAATCACATTTGTCTTGGAGGCGCTCATTCATTTGACTGTTTTTGCATCATCATTCTGATAGCCTATAGGTACCAGTTGGCTGGATCCAATTCTTCCAATTCTTTCTTTTCTTTCTTAACACTTGCTCAATTTCATGATTACTGACTCTGGTTCTGTTCCATTCATATTGAAGTCCTTTGATTGATTGTTTCAGTTGTCAGTCTTTTATTCTTTCATTTTCATAATCTCATTTAAATTACTGTGAAGCTTGATGTCATGATTTGCTCCTGTTTGAAGTCTTAATTTCAAATACCTTTGATTGGCCTGATCGGTCATTTCATTTGTAAGTCCTCTTCTCCCCTCGCTCAGATGATTTCCTGCTATATGTCAATGAAGTTGAAGACTGACCTTTTTGTACTTTTTGGTTTGCTTGTTCATATATTTATGATCATTAAGGATCATTATTGATCATCTCTACCAAATATCAATGTTCTCCTCTCTTTCTGTTCTCATGATTATTACCCGGACACCTGGATTGATCATGTCGATTGTAGGTCTTTCTTTACCTCGATCTTTTCTTTTGACTCTTACTGATTCATTTGTTGATTGATTGCTTAATGATTCTTTTCAACAGAAACAATTTACCAAATCAAATAATCGAGTACTACAATCAAAGCTCAAGAATTTCACTCAAAGACTATCTATATTTTTATTATCTTACTGTTTTCAATGTTGTTTGTGTTTCTAACATCTCCATATATAGTTTTTGTCCATGCAATGATCAGATCAGTTGTTATGGCATGCACTCTGTGAACAAAAATTGAGAACCTCCCAGCCCGATTCGACTGGTGTAGCTATTCAGCCATCATGAGGCTGGATGAGCCAACACTCACCAGCTAGATACAACTTCCGCACAGTACTGGTGTAAAAGCTGACACCTGGGCGTCACGAAGCTTGCCTCACACCCTAACAAGGCGAGTCAGCTCACCCGTTCATTGCGCGAGCAATGTCACCTTGTTATGATATGAGATGAGTCACCCGCTCCCCTGGTGAGCTATCACACTTTAGCAAGGTGATCAGATTGGGTGAAGACCACGCTGGCTGGCATGTGTAACTCACGTTGGGTATGACAATGTAGACAGCACGTATTTCAATGGCAGAGTCAAATCTCATGTGAGCGTCACGTGCCACTTGCCCCGTGGTGTATTTATCCTGATCTTCTTCAGCCGCAACAGTATTGCACCTAAGTGGCTCAATCATCTACGCGGTACGCTTATACTGCAGTGATTATTGTGCTTTATGGTGCTCATTTGCCACTACATGCTGGTTGCTTTTGAAAAAATTATTCTCCAATTGTTCACTTTTTGCATTAAATGTCTAAACAATGTGACACTCCACTATTCATCACATCTGGTTGATATGTAAGATACAACCATACAACCCTTGGTCGCTGCTGGGCACAACACTCAAACCGCTCTGAAACACTATGAAATTTGGCCCAATTTCATATCGTATTGGAGTCGGCGCTATGGATTGCTCCGCTCTGCGATCACTATTTTCAAAAAAAAAGTCTTGCAAAGTTTTGGAGCGGAGAAATTGCTATTTTTTGCCCCAAAACTTTGCTATATAGCGCATTTTCGCGCTGATGAAGTGAGAGCGTAGAAAAAAAGGTCGTATTTCAAATCTATGTGTATGTGACCAAGCCTATAGGGCTGGGACAGGTGGGAGAGTAGATAGAGTGTCTTTAGAAAGGAACAATATGAGAAAAAAGAAAAACTAGTATAATAAAAGAACTCAAGATGTGAGTTGAGTCAGAACAAAACTTGTATAAAAAAGAACAATTGAATGAAAGTAAAATAAAGATCCTTCTTTATTTTCAGCCTTTGAATCTTTAACTTCTGATTTTGATTTGGTCACCAATGCCCAAACTTATCTATTCTCATCTAAAGCTTTATTATGTAATCTAAAGAGTTCCTGTTGTTTGTTCAAAGTGATTGATGATTCATATTGGAATAAACAAGTTTGAGAGATTGATAATTGATGAGTGATCGATTGAATTATGAGATTAGTTCTGATAAAGTTGAGTTTGGTTGATTAGCATGTTGAGATAGTATAGATTGAAGTGTAATAAGTGGTTGGATTGGAGTGGGATTGGAATTTAGATTGGAATTTGGATTTGGATTTTGGTGTTGATGTTGATTTTGATTTGGAATTGAATTTGAGTTAGTCATCATAGCATTTGACATTTTGATGTTTTTTGGTGTTCCATTGGTCGTGTTGGTTGTGGAGGTAGCAATCTAGGATCAAAACAGGTCAAGATGGGTGGTGTGAGGCATCAATCTAGTGAAGGGGTGGGGTGACAACCCTCTACCCACCTCATGGGTCAGAATGTCCGCTATATATTGGAGAACCCAAGGCCCCGGTCCATTTTGTAGCGGTCACTCCGCTATGGAAAAAATCAGCTCTTGAGTTTGGTGCGCGGGTACCGCTATAGCCTGCGGAGGTCATAGCGGGTGCCAAAATCACTCCAAAATTGCTCTGAACCCGCTATTTCGAGCGGAGCGGTTCGGGTATTGCTGGGCAGCTGCGCACAATAAGTTTCTCCCTCTTGACAAAATCTTTGCTTGCAAATGTTTCTGAAAAGTTTCATAACTTGCGGCTTGGGGTACTTACATAGACAGTTCAAAGAATAAAGAGGCACCCTTGACAATATCGTTGATTTTCCAAAATCTTCAGACGCTTTGACTCGTAAAAATACTTCACACCTTTCTTCTCATTTGTACACTTGAGATTCACCCATTTCCTTCCAACTGATGATCTAGGCTTTGAATGGATTCTTTATCACAGTTATCACAACTTCTTTTTCCATCATGTCCCAAATTCCAACATACCTGTTCATCAATCTTACTATTTATTGGTTTTCCTTGTTACACTCAGTTTGGCTGGACAATGTATAGTTTGTGTGTACAATGGGAGGGCACACATTAGCCCAAAGGCTGGGTATACCACTAGCAGCCTGTGCAACAGCGCTAAGGCTCGCAAGGATCAGGGATGCACCAGCTTAGATTGGAATACAGGTGTTAAGGACAACATAGATTTGGAATACTTTTGGAGAGGAGAGAGGTCTTGGGTATGTATACAAGGTGTTGGATCTTTACCAATATAGAAGTCATGTGTGTGTGAGAAGTATGTGTGTATTAATTTAATTCTTTTGTTCCTTATTGACTCAGATTTCTTTTTTTGACTGTTGTTGTTGAGGTTTGAGAGCATCTCCAATGCACCCAAATCTGAATGACTAGATGTTATGTTTATTTCAAAAACATAAGCTGTATTGGCAATCTTCAGAAAAGCACCATCCAACACCAAGGCCAAGCTCCCACATGGACCCTTGGGTGCAAACTTGTTCTTTGGGAAATGACACACTCAAATGCTCAGATCCTCAAATTTGCGGACCTGGCTGAATAATTGAGAAACCACTCTCCCAATGGTTTTTGGCCAAAAATGACTAATATTAGGTCATCTGTCCAACCTGTCATATTGTGATACTGTGACGCAAGGATCAAGATAGAGAAACTAGGTGGTGCTCAATCATCAAAGTGGTTGTTCATGTTTTGACCTGTTGGGCTTTTGTTGAAATGAGTTCAACCTCAAATGAACCTTATGGGGAATTCAGAATGAAGCTCGTATGCATGTTGCATGGCGCTGGTGCCACCAAAAAAATACAGTTGTCAAGCTGAGGAAAAAACTGACCTGTACATGTTGTCAGATTTGCCAACATTGGAGATGATCTAATAGTTAGAACTTGAAAAAAAGTTTTAGATTGTCTTTTACTCACTCAAGTCTTTGAATTGCTGAAGTCCTTAAAGTCTCATAATAAGTTGTTGTCAAGTGGTTTGGTGGATTCTGAATTTCTGATTTTGTTTTGGTTACTTACTTAGAAATCTTAGGGGTTTTGTCTTAAGGTATTAGGGTGAACTTGGCAATTACAGGTGTAGTTCGCTAGGTTTTTAAGGTGCTAGGGTGTGTAGGGTAGATTTGGAATCAGTAGAAATTGGAGGATAAGGGTTTAGGTGGATTTTCAAGGTTTCTTTGTTTTTTCTCTTGCTACAGGAAGGTTGTTCTGGGAACTTTATTGGAAAATAATAGTAAAAGACATACTGTTTACAGTTGTGTTTGAATTTCTGGACCTTCACCAGGACTCTTGGCTCCAAACAAAGCTTGCAGATTGGATTTTCAGGGTGGGCAGTCTTCTTTGGTGATAGTTGTTATGATCACATCAAGGAACTTTTAAATGACTTCAAGAGAAAGTTTTCTTATGCTGAGAAAAGTTACAAAAGGATACAGAAGGTGTGAGAGAATGAAGCTTTTTCCCTAAAGTGAGGGTTTTTTAATGCTAATCTGTGGATAGAATGCAGAGATGCAAGAGGGGCTTGGGCATCAAAAGGGGGATAATGATATGATCACATCAAGGTCATGTTAGAATATGCTTACACATGCAAAGCTGTCTTGTATAGGTTTTTGTTCCTTGGCATCATTGTACCTTTTTCCTCATGGTACAATCTGATCATAAACCTCATCATAAGAAGATACAACCCCAAGAGACCCATCTTACCACAAGACCCAATCAGCTTCCAGTCTTTGTACGTAAGACTAGCCAGATCATATCAACAGTAAGGTTGGAAGAAGGTGACTCATTGCAAATTTTGAGGGCAGCTTAAAAGTGTCTTTGGTTACAGCTCTTTGTGGTTTATCCGCCTTAGTTTGCTTCTTGCCCTCTTGGCTCTGCCTATGCGCCACAGTGTAGGAGTTCTACACCAGTAGACAGGGGGACAAGACTAGAATTTGAAGTAGAAGGGGCCATAACAATACCAAGACTATCAATAATGAAGATCAATCATGGAAAAGGACAATTTCAATATGAGGATGTTTTAAAATCTGATGCCAATTCACGATTGTGGTAAATGGGAACAAGGAAATTGGAAAAACTGGCCTTAACACTACAACAAATGACATCTTTACCCAGGGGTATAGAAAAGTAGTGTGGGCATAGAAAACTATTGGTAGGGTACTTTTCTATACCAATAAACAATGCTTTTGATACACCTATGTACAATATTTGAGATTGAGAAATTGAGTATTTTCTTTGCGCTGACTCAGCTGTATGTATTGGGACCCACAGGCAGTGTTACGGTGCACAGAATCTCAATTTTCTGTTTTTTGATATTTTTACCCTAAAATACAATTCTATGCTGATACAAGAGATCTTCAACCATGTTCAGCATTCTGTGAAGATAATGTAGTTTTCCAAGGTGAAAAAAGATTACATTTAATCTACAAAACGATTAATTCTGCATTAATTCTGCATTAATTCTGCATTATTCTGCATTAATTCTGCATTATCAATCATTTTGGTCATCAAATGCAATCATTTTTCACCTTGGAAAAATACATTATCTTTGCAGTGTATGCACAATCTTACACAAATTGACAGACACTCTCTACATATGTACAATATGACTGATGGACCATGCTTTCCCATGGGACAAGACTCAAGAAGGGCTTTGAGTCTAGATTTATATATACAGTCCTTGTGGTCATGTGAATATTTCCATCTGTGGGTATAGAACAGAACGGTTTGTCTAGGCATAGATGATACTATCTCTATGGATATAGAAAAGTACTTTACCCATAGATTTCTATGCCCACACTACTTTTCTATACCCCTGGGTAAAGATGTCATTTGGTGTAGTGTAAATGGATCCAAACACAGGCAACAAGAGATGATTTTCCCATGGGACAACCAATTGTATTCAACACAGTCTATGAGCCCAAATGTATTATTTTAGCATTATTTCTGAATTATTTCTGTGTTTTGGCTCAGAACCTGCATTCAGTGTAATCACTCTTCCAACAGGAAAAACATTGCTTGTTTCCTGTGAAAGAGGGTGTGAACTACAACCTTTTGGCCCAGGACACCACAAGAACATATGATGAAAGTTTGGAGGGACAGATAGATTTGTCTATTGTGTGCATGAAAGAGAGGTTTTCTTTGTCAGTTTCACTGTAAACATTATACACTATCCCCAAGTGGAAATGGGGAGATAATTGAGATTGTAGTTTGTCATGAAAGATATATCACTGCACACCTGAGCCAAGGCACCCACACTACATATGTGCAACAAGCTGGGTAAATTATTGGCTATAATGTACATACAGGTCTGCTCAGTTCCCTGCTCATCTGAAGAAGTAATTCACATGTGATACTTCATGTAACTTTTCCCAGTTTGACAAAAGTCCTAAAAATTGACTACATATACTTCCATAGTTACTCATGTAATACTCTGAAAGCCATTCAACAGTAACAGAAAGGGTGTTACATGAGGTTCACTTGATGGAATTACACCAAAACTATGAGTCAGTGAATGTAGTCAATTTTACAATATGTTGTCAAGATGAAAAAAAATTACAGAACACATTACATATGAGCCACTCATTCTGATGAGCCAATAGCTGAGCAGTTTTTTATGTACATGATAGCTACCAATTTTTCCATCCTTGTGCACATATGTAGTGTGGGTGCCTTGACTCAGGTGTGCAGTGATATATCTCTCAGGACAAACTACAATCTTAATCATTTTCCCATTTCCACTTGTGGATAGTGTATAATGTTTACAGTGTTTGGTCTTTGAAGAGAACAAAGGAATTGTTGAAACATGCCAAATTTGACACTCCTTTTGTTGGAAGGCAGTTCATCAAATATTTGGTGCAAGAATCTAGCATCAATGGCTTTTTGAAGAATTTTGATGTTGTTTCTTGGCTGTCCAGGGGGATTGTGGTGGTTTTTGGCTTGAAAAAAAGTCAAGATGTTGATTGTATATCTGGCTTGCTGTCAGATACTGCTGCACAGTACTTTGATAAGAGGGCTGTGGGGTGTAACTTGATGCCACAGTGCTATTTACATAATCCTCTGCGTGGACCACCCCACAGAGAAAGTGGTGGCAGGTTGCCTTGACCCACTACCCCAAATAGTTCAAAGCAGCTAAGGGGCAACCGGTCCCACAGCCTCTCCGCTTCCGCTTTTTGCAGTGGTTGCTTCAGATGTTGATATAAGTCAGCTTGGTCTGTAGAAAACAGCCTCCAAAACAAAGATACATTTTTTGAAAAGTTGAAATTAAAAAAATGAGATCAAGTCTGTTGGAAATTGGCAAGACTTGAAATAAAGATACACTCTTTGAAAAGTTGAAATTAATATGCAAGATCTAGCCTGTTGATGATTGGTGAGGCAGAGAGTTTGTAATGATTCCATATCTTTCCTGACACAAACCACCAATTTGTCTGTTTTCCTTTCAATCACTCCAATTTCCACCATGTGTTTTTGCAAATGAGCTCAGATGATTCAGAATCCCACCCTGGCCTATGTATGGGGGCATCCAGAGTCGATGAACAATTTTGTGGTGTATGATGACAAAGAGCCTGATTTTCCCACATATGGCTGGCTCTTGTATCCTGACAAGCCAAAAGGGGCTGAGCTCTATGATCAGGTTTTGAGTCAAGAGAATGAGCTGGCAGCACAGCTGATGACACTGTGACATAATTTCAAACCATGGATCTTATCTAGTAGTGGTAGAACATAGCACATTAAGACCCACAGCTAAAGCTGATATTGATATGGGTGCCAGCCCAGGACTCAGGAATGCCCCTATATAGGGTAGTGATCTGGAGAAGTGCCTTTTGAGGTCCCGTGGTGTTACAATTCATGGGATATGAGCAGCTCTGATCATTTCTGACCATTTATGCTTTTGATTATTGCTATCCTCTTACTCATGTACCATCTTGGGTTGAATTATCTTATCTTCTTCACCCTTTCTAGATATGTTTTTGGAATATAATGTTTCACATACAAACAGAGTGGAGATTGCTT
>NW_006768780.1:822433-823844 GCF_000204055.1 Melampsora larici-populina 98AG31
AAATTAATGATGAATAGTCTGTACGAAAGTTGCTTGCATATAAACCGTGCTAACTGAGTAGTAATAACATTGGGGAAAAAAAAAGTACAAGAGACTCAAATTCAAACAGTCCACAAATTGCAATCAAAGCGGCGGGTGTTTTGCGACAAAAAGAAATGAAATAAAGGTCAACATTAATTACAAAGTGATTGTTCTTCAAATGAAAATGTATTATATGACGCCGAGTTGCTCATTTAGCACAGTATCGACTGAAGCAAGCAGAGCATTGGCCGGTTCGGGCTTGTGAATTTCGAATCCTTTGCTTTTCGATCATTGCACAAGCCAAACATGCAGGCCATTCAGGATCAACATATGACGAGTTGGATTGAGTTGCAATATGGAAACCGTTTTGAAAGAATCCATCAATCTCTTGCCACTTCTCAAACAATAAAGGGTTCAGAAATGCAGATATGTCAACTTGCTCGTCAGTGACCAAATGTAATGAAGAGCTCTTACAGTGTAGTCCGTTTGCATGGTTGGCATGTCTGTTTGTGCTGATACAAAATGGTTGGGAAGGTAGAGTATCAGGGGTGCGTTGGGATCCTCACATCCGAACAGTGTCGGTCTTCTATCATATCCAGCAGAGGTAAAGCTGCCATCCATTGCGTTGGGTACTCTGTGATTTAAATACCCCTCAAACATAAATCAATAGTGTTCTCTATTCAATTGAGAGCGAAACTTCAGGCATAGGACTTGGCCACTGACTTTGGGAATGCGTAACCTTGGTAGTTTGGGTCTTGCAGTTTGAGAGAAGTTAAGTATAAGGTAGTGCCATTTGGATCTGTTGTTACAAAGGAGTTGAGCAAGCTGTGAGTTGAGTGGAAGTTTGAGATAATACTGACAACCATGGACGTTTGGATTTTCAAATGAGTGTCCATTAACGGTCTACAAAACAACTAATTCATGTTAGCTTGACAGGTACTCGCACTCACCGTCAAATTTCTCAACTCACCGAGTCTATAGCCAGTATGATGTCTACATTTCTGGCTGGCTGTATCAAAGGGAAGAGAGGTAGATTCTCCGAAGCCATGGCACCATCAGCGAGTAGGAGGGTGTCTAAATTCGAGTCTTCAAATCCCACGTCGCCAAACATTCCAACTGCTTTTCCTTGGAAGGGATTCGGAACCTGATGGTAAAATTATCAACACTTTCGATTGGTCGTGGTTACGGAGAAGCTAGTTAATGGTACTAACCAATGCCTCATAAAATTCACCCTTGATGAACAGCTTCAGGAGCTTTGCCCAAAATGGTGGGTCCGGATCCGAGCCGTCCTGTAGAGCAATTGTCATTCACATAGACCTTGGATAAGTGCGGTATAGTCGTTTTGAAATATGGCTCACCTGAAAGCTGAAGACATTACCGTTTTAGAGGA
>NW_006768780.1:824658-826084 GCF_000204055.1 Melampsora larici-populina 98AG31
TAGCACAAAATAAGAGATGAGCATGTTGATTTGAATATTGTGCAAATCATCGTGTTTACCCTTGTTGTTGAACAATTCCAAGTCCAACAATTCCTGTCCAAATCAGCCGATTCAAACCAAGCTGAAAAAGAAAAACCCAAATCAAACGATTCCAAGGCCAACGACTGGCTTGTGAAACAGCAACTCAACTCGACTGAACTTGTGACTTGTTTACCAGACGATCTCGATCACTTGAATGTTATCAAGAATCGAAAATTGGACAGGTTGATTGAAAATCTTGCTAGCATAACCTGTTGCTTAACTGTTTGCCCGATTTCATTGAGATTGCTTCAAGTGTTCTGTTGGATGTTTTCTAACACCCTGGTCTTGCGGTCACAGCTCGGCTTGATCTCTATCAAGAATTACTTCTCGATCCATATCTTGAAGGAATAATATCACCTCCTTTCATATCCATAGTGTTCAAGTGGCCGATACCATTTGAACTGATCATCTATACTTAAAGTCTGCAACAAGTGGAACGGTATCAAGAAAAATTCTGAAGAGCGTCGTCAAAAGCCTAACTCGTAAGCCTGTCCCAAAGGTCACCGTGTCAGCTCGTTTGCTTATTCATGTCTTGACTTTGTGAACATCCTAGACTCAACACAAAACCGGCTCTGCTTTGTGCCTCAAGTCTTTGAGTTTAGTGACGTCAAACGTATCCTACAGATACAATACACAATGGCAAGACGTGCACCGTCAGACTCCTGTAAGCCTGGAAGGGTGGCTTTGATTGACAGAATTTCCTTCTGAAAAAGAGACACGTATTCAACTGATATAAGTTTTTTGATCACATATAGTCATTGTGAATGTAAAAGCTGGAACTAAACACATGTATGAATGTGTATTGTGTAAAAGTCGATTTGTGTCACAAAAGCATCACATTGCACTATCTACACACCAGGCTCATGTGCGCGAATATCAACTGCCTGCTCGTCGATCACCTGAATTACCACCACTAGCATCTGAATTGTGTGCTACTCAGAACGCTCTTATTGACGAGTTGTACGGATCCTCTGACTCTGACTCCGACTCTGAAGAATCAGACAGAATGCATGAATCCAATAAATCAGATAAATCAAATAAATCAAATGAATCAGTTGACTCGGAGGAATCCAATGAAGTAGATGAATCCAATTCATCAGACGATTTTCAAAATGTTGAAATTGACCGCATCTCTGATGATTTGTTAAACTCTCTGCGTGGAAGTGAAGTTGATGATGATATAGGTAGTTTGGACGAATCAAGTGATTCTGATGCGTCTAGCAGCACTTCAGAGATTGATTTAGCAACATTACTTACATATGATCGGACAAGTGACTGGTATCCATTCAAGAAGAAAGAAGTAAGTCTTCTTTTTGAGTTTTTTTGTTGAATTATATGGAAATAC